>NC_057812.1:679336793-679447780 GCF_018294505.1 Triticum aestivum | reverse complement strand
CGGTGGTGAGGCGGGTCGGGGGAGACGGTGGCGAGGCGGAGGCGACGAGGAATAGTAGAGGAGAATTGGGGGAGGAAGCAGAGGAGAGGGAATCAGGCCGCGCGGGGGGTTAGGTGAAAATAGCTTTAACAGTAGCGTGGGGAGGAAAAACGCGCTGCTGCTAAAATCCGTAGTAGTAGCGCTGTTCGTAGAAGGGTGCTACTACTATACCTAGCACGTCGGGAACGGTGTGGCAATTATAGTAGTAGCGTGTTCTGTTCCTGCCGCGCTACTGCTAAGCGGGTAACAGTAGCGCCGTTCTAGCAGACGCGCTACTGCTAAGTAGCTGTAGCGCCTCATTTTAACAAGCGCTACTGGTAACATTCTGTGTATAAGGTTTTCCCTAGTTGTGTCCACCCACTCTTCATTCATGGAGAGAGCCATCAGAACATGCCTACACTTCCAACATACATTTTCTGAGAGAGAACCACCTACACTTGTGTTGAGGTCAAGATATTCTATTTCAACCACATAAATCTTGATCTCTAACCTTCCCCAAGTTGCTTTCCACTCAAAGCCTCTTTCCACCAATCCAATCCTATGAGAGAGCTGAGTGTTGGGGAGACTATCATTTGAAGCACAAGAGCAAGGCGTTCATCATCAACACATCGTCTATTACCTTTTGGAGAGCGGTGTCTCCTAGATTGGTTAGGTGTCACTTGGGAGCCTCCGTCAAGATTGTGGAATTGAACCAAGGAGTTTATATGGGCAAGGAGATCGCCTACTTCGTGAAGATCTACCCTAGTGAGGCAAGTCCTTCGTGGGTGATGGCCATGGTGGGATGGACAAAGTTGCTTCTTCGTGGACCCTTCGTGGGTGGAGCCCTCCGTGGACTCGCGCAACCGTTACCCTTCGTGGGTTGAAGTCTCCATCAACATGGATGTACGATAGCACCACCTATCGGAACCACGCCAAAAATCTCCGTGTCTACATTGTGTTTGCTCCTCCAAACTCCTCCCTTTACCTTCAAATGCAATTGTTCTACATTCCGCTGCTATACTCTTAGAATTGCATGTGTAGGTTGATTACTTGACTTGTGCTAAGTTGTTAAAACATGCCAAGACTTAAAATTGGGAAAAGTCTAGATTTTTATTTGGTCAAGTAGTCTAATCACCCCCCTCTAGACATACTTTCGATCCTACAAGTGTTATCAGAGCTTTGGTCTCCATTTGCCTTGATTTCCATAGCTTTTAGTGATCATAGCCTTGGTTTCACAACCTAGAAGAGTATGGCATCTAACGAGGGAAATTACCACCGTAGAGGTCCTTACTTTGATGGTACTAATTTTGCTAGTTGGAAGCATAAGATGAAAATGCATATTCTTGGACATAACCCCGCCGTTTGGGCTACTATGTGTATTGGCTTGCAAGGTGAATTCTTTGATGGGAGAGAACCGAACCGTGAAGCTACCGCGGAAGAGTTGAAGATGCTGCAATACAATGCTCAAGCTTGTGATATTCTCTTCAACAGATTGTGCCCTGAAGAATTCAACAAAATCAGCCGTCTTGAGAATGCAAAGGAAAATTGGGATACTTTGATTGATATGCACGAAGGTACCGACTCCGTCAAGGAATCCAAATTGAATGTGCTTCAAAGCCAACTTGACAAGTTCAAAATGAAGGATGGTGAAGGTGTCTCTGAAATGTACTCTAGGCTTGCTCTTATCACAAATGAGATTGTCGGCTTAGGAAGTGAAGAGATGACCGACAAATTCATCATCAAGAAGATCCTAAGAGCCTTGGATGGAAAATATGATACCGTGTGCACATTGATACAAATGATGCCCAATTACAAAGATCTCAAGCCAATGGAAGTCATTGGAAGAATTTTTGCTCATGAGATTCCACTTAAGGATAAGGAAGAGCTCCACAACAAGTCAAGTGGTGCTTACAAAGTCTTATGTGATGCTCCCACATCATCAAGTGAGAAACAAACCTTCAATGAAGAATTAAGCCTAATGGTGAAGAACTTTAACAAGTTCTACAAGAGTAGAAGCAAGGAAAGAAGTTCCAAGTCAAGGTCCTACAATGACAAAAGATCTTCAAGTCATGAACGTAATTGCTACAATTGTGGAAGACCTGGACACTACTCCAATGAGTGTACAGATCCCTACAAAATAAGAGAAGATTCTCCCAAAAGAAGAAGTAGGAGAGAAGAATCACCACCAAGAGAGAGAAGGAGTAGAGATGACCATTATGAGCGAAGAACATCACGGAGAAGCAAGGATTCGAAAAGGAAGGACAAGTCATCAAGGAGCTACACAAAACGAAGATATCAAGCTCATTTTGGTGAATGGGTATCTGACTCCGACTCCAAGAATCACTCCGAGAGCAGTTATCACTCTGACTCCGAATATACTCAATATGAAGGTGTTGCCGGTCTAACACTTGTGTCAACCAACTCCGTCAACATATTTGAGTCACCAAATGAAGGAATTGGAAGATGCTTCATGGCTAAAGGCCCAAAGGTATCACACCCCGAGTATGTTGATTTCAATAGTGATGAAGATGATTTGCTAGGTGATGATGATTTACTTGTTGACAATTCTAGTGATGAAAACTATGATGAACTTGCTATTAATCATGCTAATCAAGATAAAACGAATGACAATGATAAGAAGGAAATTGAGCGTTTAACTACAGAACTAAACACTCTTAAGTTAGCTCATGAAACTACCTTGGAAGATCATCAAGAAATTTTAAAGACTCATGATAAGCTACGCTTCGAAAAGCTCAACCTTGAGAAAGAGCATGAGTTCTTAAAGGCAATCAATGATGATCTTTGCAAGAAAAGTTCTTCTTACATTGCCAAGCCTTTACTCTTGTCTACTTACATGCCTCAAGTTAAATCTAGCAACAAGAGTAAGAAATATTCTTCTTCTAGTAGTAACAATAATCATGCTAAAACCAATGTTGTTGTTTCTAGTAGTTCTCTTGATTCCACTAATGATGCTCTTAGCCGAGTTACACTTGAGCAAGAAAATAGCTTATTAAAGGGAATTATAGAGAAAGCTGTTTACAAGAGTCTTGCCGGAAGTAAGCAATTTGAGGAAATTGTATGCAAGCAAGGAAGACACCGGAAGAATCAAGGTGTTGGTTTTGAACAAAAGTTCAATGCCAATGGACTTGAGTGGGAAGAAGATCAATACCACAAGACGAAGTTTGTTCCCCAACAAGAGAAGTATGATCCTACTTCCTTCCAAGGAACTCAAGCTCAAGATGATCTTCCACCACAAGACCACAAGCTAAAGGGCAAGGACAAGCTTCAATAGGAGATTGATGCATTTGAAGAAGCCCCTAAGGCATTGGTCAAGTGGGTTCCCAAGACTACATCAAGTTCTACTTCATCAAGTATGACTACAACTCTAAGGATTCCCATCAAATGGCGTGGATCCCAAAGAAGAAGAACTAGAGAGTTCTTGAGGGTGATTCCGCCAACATACTTCACTCATATCATTTTGGCAAGGACAAGTGCAAACAACTTCCATATCTTGCACTAGTTCAAGGAGTCACAAACCCTCTTGTTGGTAAGACAAGGGACAAGGTAACCTAATGCATTCATGGACATCATCTCATGTGAATATCACTCTATGTATATGGATATCCTTGTTTGTTCCTTGTGGGACTAACCCGTGTAGGTATTGAAAGTGCAACTCCCTCCAAAGGATTGCTCCGAATGATCTACATCAACTTTGAGCACCTACATCTTCAACACCTACATGAAGTCATCATCGACAAAATGCAAGGTTAGTTCATCCCTCCTAGGGGGGATATCATATCTAGGGGGAGCTTTACTCTAATTAATTAAGCTAAAGCAACTCTAACGATGTGAACACAACAATGCATTATGTAAAAGTGGTAACCCCACTTGTGCTTAAACGATGAGTATGACCTACGATCAAATGTTCTCATTTGACTCCTCAGTCAATATACTCATATATATAGATGACCTAGTCATCGCCAAATTGCTTGATAGATGCTAAAGTGATTGTGCATGCTTTGCCACATATTTCATTTGCCATCTTATTGCGTGAGCATGTTGGTTGCATATTTTACTCATTCGAGGACATCCATTTGTTGCCTTGATTGTTTGGATTTTTCTCTTTTGCCAAATGGATGGACAAGAATGCCTAAGGACTTCCTCTAGCTATCTATGCTTTTCTCGTCTCATACTCTATTCATGCTACATCACAAAGTTTGATCAAGTCAGAGAACCACTCTATGTGAGGAGCACTCGGAGTCCCTTATTCATCATAGACTTAAACTTCCAAAACCTCTTTGTGCATTTCGGTATGACCGAGTCATCCATTTCGGTCACACCGAGATCACTAAGTTGATCTAAGTTTTCAATCTTGGTGCAACCGATTTGAACTTTTCGGTCACACCGAGTTGCAGTAACCGCTTGCGATTCTACATCTCGGTGCCACCAAGTTGTTCCACTTGGTCACACCGACAGGGTCAGGATATATATACCCATGGGTGAGATTTTGGAAATTTCTTCAAACTCCCCAGCCCGCGCGTGTGTCCTGCTCGGCCTCCTCGGGTCTCCAGATTGTCTCACCGCCAGCGACCTCCCGCCACTGGTTTCCATCACCGTCAACGGAAATCTGCTCTGCCGTTGTCATCGTAGCGAACTCCCACCGAACTAGGGTATGGTTTCGACCCTTGTGCTATTCTTTTACCTCTGATTCATAGCACATTGTTTTGCCATGATCCTTACCACATATGCAAACACTCTATCCACTGAAAACATCCTTTAGGTTAGATTTGATTTGAAAATTTAGGGTTAGGTCTCTACCAAACTCATCTTGGACCGACCGAGTTGTAGAAATCGGTCTCACCGATTTGGTTTAGGACATAGCACTTGCAATTTTTGGTCTGACTGAAAACTGCAAATCGGTGTGACCGAGTTCGATTCTCTGTGAAACCCCAGCAGTCTCAGTACCACCGAACTGTGACTCAGTCTGACCGAGTTCACTAGTTTAGGTTCCAAAAGCTGCTTCGGTATCATCGAGTTTACAAATCAATAGCTTTGAAATGCTTACTATGGAGAACTAAAACTAAGTTTTTGAGTCATCTGTTTTGCAAAACCTCTACACTTTGTGATGCTCATCCACTCTATCTCATCTACATCTATTCACAGGGTCTGCTGTCAGTGAGTTTGCAGAGATGTCTGATCAGAGTAACGGTCAGAACAGATCTGAGGAACATGTGCAGGTGAGTGAGGGTTCAGATCCCTCGAGCACTTCTGATGATGGCAGCAGGAGCACTCCCAACAACTTGCCAAAGGCAGCCACCAGATCTAGGAATAAGAGAACCTCAGAATCTAAGGATGAGGATTATGTTGCCACTGAGGAGGAAGTAAGATCCAAGAAGAAGGTGCTGAAAAAGGAGTATGGCACAGCTGCTACAATTAAGCTAGGAATGAATAAGAAGGCTCTAGCAAAGAGAATTCCTATGTCTAAGGCCAGAGCCCCTACTCAAGAAACAATGGAGTTCACTCTTGAACCCAAAGAAGCTGGAGATGGAAAGAAGAGAAAGGAAAGAGTGAAGAAGACCATTGCCAGAGTCATTGGCAAGCCCTCCATGATGAAAGATCCCTCTGAAGATGAAGAAGAGGAAGAGGATGCTGCACCAGCACCCAAAGCTTAGAAGCTTATGGGAGATGCTATAAAGTCTGGGGCTGCAACATCAAAGCCCAAAGTTGCCCCCAAAGCTCAAGCTCAGAAGCCTCCTAAGGCCAAGAGAAACACCAGAAGTATACCTACTGAATAAAATAACAAGGCCCCAGTGCCTGAAGCTGAAGCAGAAGAAGATGAGTCTCTTATTTTGAGAAAATTGAAGCCCAAGATTCCAGACCATAATGATACTCATCCACTAGCTGAAGACATGGACATCAGAAAAGATGCTGGACTGAGATTGTGGAGAAAGTTTGATCCTTATGCTGTGAGGAGAAGGACTGCAGTTGACTACCGGTTTCACACAAAGGAACATCAAGAATTTTATGAAACTATCCTGCTTGACAAGAAGCCCATTGTGAGTGACATGAGATGGGTTGATTGGGAATTCATCCAGGAGAATGAAGATCACTTCCTAGGAGTTTGTGACAGCTTCAAAGCATGTGGAGTAGATGTTTTGTTGGACAGAAGCTCACAAAATGGAATGATGAACTGATCATGCAGTTTTACTCCACTGCCCACTTTTACCCAGATGGGAAGATCATTTGGATGTCTGAAGGTACTAGGTACCAATCCACTGCTGAAGAATGGGCCAAGCTGGTCAATGCCCCAGAGGAACATGAGGATGACTTGGATGTGTATGCCAAGAAGAAGAAGGACTACAACACTATGGCTAACATGTACAAGGAGCTCCCAGATAAAGCTTTGGAGACTCACAAGCTTGGATCTGTACATTTCTTGTTGTCTGGTCTGCCTACTATCAACTGGATCCTAAGGCACACTCTGCTACCCAAGTCAGGAGATCACAAGATGATCAGAGGGCACTCTATCAACCTGCTACAGCTTTTTGATGTCCCTCAGAAGTTCAAGGTCATGAGTCTGATTGTAGACACAATCAAGAGGACTGCTCCTGACCAGAAGAGAAGCTGTGGGTATGCTCCACACATTCAGGAGCTCATCAACTCCAAGATGGGCACAGGAACATATCTGTTGGATAAGGAGCATCTACCCCTGCATCCTGAATTTGAAGATAACACAGTTGTGATGAATAAGGAGGAACCATCATAAGTTCAAGCACAGGAGAAGAGAGCCAAAGCTAAGGCAGAGAAAGCTGCAAGGATGCCAAGTGCAGAAGAAGCATCTCAGGTGTTCCTCAAGTCAAAACAAGATCAATTAGGCTATCTGATTCAAGCTACACCGAGGATTGAGAAGGGCTTGGCCACCCTGACTCAGAACCAGGAGAGCTCAGAGAGGATTGTAAAAACTAAGTTTTATGATCTTGATCTGAAGGTAACTGAGATTCAAACAGCAGTTGAGCAGCTTCAGGAGGAAGCAGAAGAGAAGAGAGGCAAGGCAACCACAAATGCATTTCAGCGAGTGCCAAGGAGTCAGAGGCCTGCTGCCATGCCAGTGACAGATTCTAGAGCTACAACATCAGCACCAGCAGCTACAGCTCCAGTGCCACCTCTAGCAGCCACTCCATCAGCTCCAACTACATCGACAGATGCCTTCGTCCTTGGAGTTCTCTCTACACCACTTCCCAAAGACCAAGCCTGAGAGACGCATAGCACTATGCATATTTGAACTTTTTGGTAACTTGTTGCTGAAGGGGGAGAAATGTGTATAGATCATAGGCTTCGAGAGAATGTTTTGCGTCTTTGCCTTTGGTTAAACTTTTTATTGTGTGAGATACTTGTGTGATCATGTGATTGATCATTTGCTACCTTAATACTTGTTTAGATGATACTATCTTTTATATCCATATATGATCGTTCACTTGCTTGGTGACAAGTGCATGCTTTTAATTTCTATCATTTTGAGCGCTCCACCAAGATGTATGTGACATGGAAGAGTAACCCATGATCCTAATCGATTGTGCATTTGCATTCAAAAGAAAATTTTAAATAATGCACAAATTTAGGGGGAGCTCTTGCTTTTCACATACTTCTCAAAGCGACGATGTTTTTCAATCTTATTATCATTTGTCGAAGCTTTGATCTATATGTTGTCATCAATTACCAAAAAGGGGGAGATTGAAAGTGCAACTATCCCTGGATGGTTTTGGTAATTCCTAACAACATATAGCCCATTGAGCTAATGCTATTTCAAGATAAATATTTCAGGAAAGCTCAATGTTTGGCATGGCATGGATCAGAAAGTGGACCCCTCAAAATACTAAGAACACATGTTGGCTCAAGCTCAAGACTCTACATTTTACTTTTAGTGATCCAAGATCACATTGAGTCCATAGGAAAAGCCAATACTATTAAAAGGGGATGAGGTGTTGCTTAATGAGTTACTTGCTCAAAATGCTTAGTGATATGCTCCAAAACCCTCAACTACTTTCTCATATCCACATATGTCCCAAACCAAAAGTCGAACTCGGCCCCACCGAAATTTCCTACCCGGTGCCACCGAGTTCACTTGACATAGCCACTGCCACAAACCCTAGTCATTTCGGTCTCACCGATAGGGATCTCGGTCTCACCGAGATGGGATTGCAACTTCTTTGTTTCCCGTCGTAACATTTCGGTCCAACCGAGATGAGCGATCAATCCCACCGAGATTGCAATGCAAACTCTTTGTTTCCCCTTCGTAACGTTTTGGTCTAACCGAGATGAGCGAATCGGTCCCACCGAGTTTGCCTGACCAACTCTCTGTTTGCCTATTACCAAAATCGGTCCCACCGAGTTTGTGTAATCGGTCTCACCGAGATTACGTTATGCCCTAACCCTAATGGAATCGGTCCCAACGAGTTGACATTTCAGCCCCACCGAAAATCCTAACGTTCACATTTTGAACTAAATTGGTCTGACCGAGTTTCATGATTCGGTCCCATCGAGTTTGATGATTTGTGTGTAATGGTTGGATTTTGTGTGGAGGCTATATATACCCCTCCACCCACTCTTCATTCATGGAGAGAGCGATCAGAACATGCCTACACTTCCAACATACATTTTCTGAGAGAGAACCATCTACACTTATGTTGAGGTCAAGATATTCCATTCCAACCACATAAATCTTGATCTCTAGCCTTCCCCAAGTTGCTTTCCACTCAAACCCTCTTTCCACCAAATCCAATCCTATGAGCGAGAGCTGAGTGTTGGGGAGACTATCATTTGAAGCACGAGAGCAAGGAGTACATCATCTATTACCTTTTGGAGAGTGGTGTCTCCTAGATTGGTTAGGTGTCACTTGGGAGCCTCCATCAAGATTGTGGAGTTGAACCAATGAGTTTGTACGGGCAATGAGATCGCCTACTTCGTGAAGATCTACCCTAGTGAGGCAAGTCCTTCGTGGGATATGGCCATGGTGGGATAGACAAGGTTGCTTCTTCGTGGGCCCTTCGTGGGTGGACCCCTCCGTGGACTCTCGCAACCGTTACCCTTCGTGGGTTGAAGTCTCCATCAACGTGGATGTACGATAACTCCACCTATCGGAACCGCGCCAAAAATCTCTGTGTCTACATTGCGTTTGCTCCTCCAAACTCCTCCCTTTACCTTCGTATGCAATTGTTCTACATTCCGCTGCTATACTCTTAGAATTGCATGTGTAGGTTGATTACTTGACTTGTGCTAAGTTGTTAAAATCTGCCAAGCCTTAAAATTGGGAAAAGGCTAGATTTTTATTTGGTCAAGTAGTCTAATCACCCCCCCCTCTAGACATACTTTCGATCCTACACAAGGAAGACCACTTCCGCAAAGAAAGGCTTATTGAAATCCTTTCTGGCATGCATATCAAGTTCCACCATATCATCATAATCCTTCCAAACAATCTGTAGATAATTCCACACATGTACACTGAAATTGCACTAGAAGAAAAGGTGGTTTGTATCCTCCAGTGTCCCTGTTGGATAAAGCACACATTCTGGCCCATCATTAATCCTCCAATGTCTTCGTTGGATCATATAAAGGAGGTGTTGAACCGTGGAGGGGGGCATCGCACACGGGTAAGAGATTGTCTGTTGTGTTTTGGGGTGCCCTCTGCCCACGTATATAAAGGAGGGGGGAGGAGGAGGCCGGCCAAGGGGGGACGCGCACCATAGGAGAGTTCAACTAGGATTCTCAATCCTAGTTGGAGTCCCCTTCCTTCTCCAAGAGGGGAGAGAGGGAAAGAGGAGCAGAGGGAGAAGGAAAGAGTGGGCGCCGCCCCCTCCCTAGTCCAATTCGGACTTGCCATGGGGGGGCACCCCTTGCGGCCCTTCTCTCCTTTCCACTAAAGCCCATTAAGGCCCAATACTTCCCCGGGGGGTTCCGGTAACCTCCTCGTACTCCGAAAAATACCCGAATCACTTCGGAACTATTACGGTGTCCGAATATAACCTTCCAATATATCGATCTTTACCTCTCGACCATTTCGAGAATCCTCGTCATGTCCGTGATCTCATTCGGGACTCCGAACAAACTTCAGTCATCAAATCATATAACTCATAATACCAATCGTCATCGAACGTTAAGCGTGCGGACAGTACGGGTTTGAGAACTATGTAGACATGACCGAGAAACATCTCCGGTCAATAACCAATAGTGGAACCTGGATGCTCATATTGGCTCCTACATATTCTACGAAGATCTTTATCGGTTAAACCGCGTAACAACATACGTCCTTCCCTTTTTCATCGGTATGTTACTTGCCCGAGATTCGATCATCGGTATCTTCATACCTAGTTAATGTCGTTACCGGCAAGTTTGTTTACTCGTTCCATAATGCATCACCCTGTAACTAACTCATTAGTCACATTGCTTGCAAGGCTTATAGTGATGTGCATTGCCGAGAGGGCCCAGAGATACCTCTCCGATACACGGAGTGACAAATCCTAATCTCGGTCTATGCCAACTCAAGAAACACCATCGGAGACACTTGTAGAGCATCTTTATAATCACCCAGTTACGTTGTGACATTTGATAGCACACAAGGTGTTCCTCCGGTATTCGGGAGTTGCATAATCTCATAGTCAGAGGAACATGTATAAGTCATGAAGAAAGTAGTAGCAATAAAACTAAACGATCATTATGCTAAGCTAACGGATGGGTCTTGTCCATCACATCATTCTCTAATGATGTGATCCCATTCATCAAATGACAACACATGTCTATGGTCAGGAAACTTGACCATCTTTGATTAACGAACTAGTCAAGTAGAGGTATACTAGGGACACTCTGTTTGTCTATGTATTCACACATGTACTAAGTTTCCGGTTAATACAATTCTAGCATGAATAATAAACATTTATCATGATATAAGGAAATATAAATAACAACTTTATTATTGCCTCTAGGGCATATTTCCTTCAGTCTCCCACTTGCATTACAGTCAATAATCTGGATTACCTAGTAATGATTCTAACACCCATGGAGTTTTGGTGCTGATCATGTTTTGCTCGTGAGAGAGGCTTAGTCAATGGGTCTGCAACATTCAGATCCGTATGTATCTTGCAAATCTCTATGTCTCCCTCCTTGACTTGATCGTGGATGGAATTGAAGCTTCTCTTGATGTGTTTGGTTCTCTTGTGAAATCTGGATTACTTCGCCAAGGCAATTGCTCTAGTATTGTCACAAAAGATTTTCATTGGACCCGATGCACTAGGTATTACACCTAGATCGGATATGAACTCCTTCATTTGCTGCTTCCGAAGCAACTATGTACTCCGCTTCACACGTAGATCCCGCCACGACACTCTGCTTGGAACTGCACCAACTGACAGCTCCACCATTCAATATAAACACGTACCCGGTTTGTGACTTAGAGTCATCCAGATCAGTGTCAAAGCTTGCATTGACGTAACCATTTACAATGAGCTCTTTGTCACCTCCATAAACGAGAAACATATCCTTAGTCCTTTTCAGGTATTTCAAGATGTTCTTGACCGCTGTCTAGTGATACACTCTTGGATTACTTTGGTACCTTCCTGCTAAACTTACAACAAGGCACACATTAGGTCTGGTACACAGCATTTCATACATGATATAACCTATGGCTGAGGCATAGGGAATGACTTTCATTTTCTCTCTATCTTCAGCAGTGGTCGGGCATTTAGTCTTACTCAACTTCACACCTTGTAACACAGGCAAAAACCCTTTCTTTGACTGATCCATTTTGAACTTCTTAAAAACTTCAAGGTATGTGCTTTGTGAAAGTCCAATCAAGTGTCTTGATCTATCTCTATAGATCTTGATGCCCAATATATAAGCAGCTTTACCGAGGTCTTTCATTGAAAAATTCTTATTCAAGTATCCTTTTATGCTATCTAGAAATTATGTATTATTTCCAATCAACAATATGTCATCCACATATAATATTAGAAATGCTCAGAGCTCCCACTCACTTTGTTGTAAATACAAGCTTCTCCAAAAGTCTGTTAAAACCATATGCTTTGATCACACTATCAAAGCATATATTCCAACTCCGAGAGGCTTGCACCAGTCCATAAATGAATCGCTGGAGCTTGCACACTTTGTTAGCACCTTTTGGATCGACAAAACCTTCTGGTTGCATCATATACAACTCTTCTTTAAGATATTCATTAAGGAATGCAGTTTTGACATCCATTTGCCAAATTTCATAATCATAAAATGCGGCAATTGCTAACATGATTCGGACAAACTTAAGCATCGCTACGGGTGAGAAGGTCTTATCGTAGTCAACTCCTTGAACTTGTCGAAAACCTTTCGCAACAAGTCGAGCTTGGTAGACACTAACATTATCGTCAGCGTCAGTCTTCTTCTTGAAGATCCATTGATTCTCTATTGCTTGCCGATCATCGGGCAAGTCAACCAAAGTCCACACTTTGTTCTCATACATGGATCCCATCTCAGATTTCATGGCCTCAAGCCATTTCGGGGAATCTAGGCTCATCATCGCTTCCTCATAGTTTGTAGGTTCGTCATGGTCAAGTAACATGACCTCCAGAACAGGATTACCTTACCACTGTGGTGCAGATCGTACTTTGGTTGACCTACGAGGTTCTGTAGTAACTTGATCAGAAGTTTCATGATCATCATCATTAGCTTCCTCACTAATTGGTTTAGGAATCATTGGAACTAATTTATGTGATGAACTACTTTCCAATCCGGGAGAAGGTACAATTACCTCATCAAGTTCTACTTTCCTCCCACTCACTTCTTTCGAGAGAAACTCCTTCTCTAGAAATGATCCATTCTTAGCAACAAATATCTTGCCTTCGGACCTGTGATAGAAGGTGTACCCAACAGTCTCCTTTGGGTATCCTATGAAGACACATTTCTCTGATTTGGGTTCGAGCTTATCAGGTTGAAGCTTTTTCATATAAACATCGCAGCCCCAAACTTTAAGAAATGACAGTTTAGGTTTCTTGCCAAACCACAATTCATATGGTGTCGTCTCAACGGATTTAGATGGTGCCCTATTTAACGTGAATGCAACCGTCTCTAAAGCATAACCCCAAAACGATAGCGGTAAATCTGTAAGAGACATCATAGATCGCACCATATCTAATAAAGTACGGTTATGACGTTCGGACACACCATTACGCTGCGGTGTTCCAGGTGGAGTGAGTTGCGAAACTATTCCACATTGTTTCAAATGAAGACCAAACTCATAACTCAAATATTCACCTCCATGATCAAATTGTAGAAACTTTATTTTCTTGTTACGATGATTTTCCACTTCACTCTGAAATTCTTTGAACTTTTCAAATGTTTTAGACTTATGTTTCATTAAGTAGATATACCCATATCTGCTCAAATCATCTGTGAAGGTCAGAAAATAATGATACCCGCCGCGAGCTTCAACACTCATCGGACCGCATACACCAGTATGTATTATTTCCAATAAGTCAGTTGCTCGCTCCATTGTTCCGCAGAATGGAGTCTTAGTCATCTTGCCCATGAGGCATGGTTCATAAGTATCATGTGATTCATAATCAAGTGATTCCAAAAGCCCATCAACATGGAGTTTCTTCATGCGCTTTACACCAATATGACCTAAACAACAGTGCCACAAATAAATTGCACTATCATTATTAACCTTGCATCTTTTGACTTCAATATTATGAATATGTGTATCACTACAATCGAGATTCAACAAAAACAGACCACTCATCAAGGGTGCATGACCATAAAAGATATTACTTCCATTATTCTCTGATTTAAATGAATAACCGTCTCGCATTAAACAAGATCCATATATAATGTTCATGCTCAACGCTGGCACCAAATAGCAATTATTTAGGTCTAAAACTAATCCCGACGGTAGATGTAGAGGTAGCGTGCCGACAGCGATCACATCGACTTTGGAACCATTTCCAACGCGCATCGTCACCTCGTCCTTAGCCAATCATCGTTTAATCTGTAGCCCCTATTTCGAGTTGCAAATATGAGCAACAGAACCAGTATCAAATACCCAGGCGCTACTACGAGCATTAGTAAGGTACACATCAATAACATGTATATCGAATATACCTTTCACTTTGCCATCCTTCTTATCCGCCAAATACTTGGGACAGTTCCGCTTCTAGTGACCAGTCCCTTTGCAGTAGAAGCACTCAGTCTCAGGCTTAGGTCCAGACTTGGGTTTCTTCCCTTGAGCAGCAACTGGCTTGCTGTTCTTCTTGCAGTTCCCCTTCTTCCTTTTGCCCTTTTCCTTGAAACTAGTGGTCTTGTTAACCATCAACACTTTATGCTCCTTCTTGATTTCTTCAACCGCAGCCTTTAGCATTGCGAAGAGCTCGGGAATTGTCTTTTCCATCCCTTTCATATTATAGTTCATCACGAGGCCTTTATAGCTTGGTGGCAGTGATTGAAGAACTTTGTCAATGACACTATCATAGGAAGATTAACTCCCAGCTGAGTCAAGTGGTTGTGGTACCCAGACATTCTGAGTATGTGTTCACTGACAGAACTATTCTCCTCCATTTTGCATCTATAGAACTTGTTGGAGACTTCATATCTCTCAACTCGGGCATTTGCTTGAAATATTAACTACAAGTCTTGGAACATCTCATATGCTTCATGATGTTCAAAACATCTTTGAAGTCCCGATTCTAAGCCGTAAAGCATGGCACACTGAACTAAAGGAAATATGCCCTAGAGGCAATAATAAAGTTATTATTTATTTCCTTATATCATGATAAATGTTTATTATTCATGCTAGAATTGTATTAACCGGAAACATAATACATGTGTGAATACATAGACAAACAGAGTGTCACTAGTATGCCTCTACTTGACTAGCTCGTTAATCAAAGATGGTTATGTTTCCTAACCATGGACAAGAGTTGTCATTTGATTAACGGGATCACATCATTAGTGAATGATCTGATTGACATGACCCATTCCATTAGCTTAGCACCCGATCGTTTAGTATGTTGTTGTTGCTTTCTTCATGACTTATACATGTTCCTATGACTACGAGATTATGCAACTCCCGTTTACTGGAGGAACACTTTGTGTGCTACCAAACGTCACAACGTAACTGGGTGATTATAAAGGTGCTCTATAGGTGTCTCCGAAGGTACTTGTTGGGTTGGCGTATTTCGAGATTAGGATTTGTCACTCCGATTGTCGGAGAGGTATCTCTGGGCCCTCTCGGTAATGCACATCACTTAAGCCTTGCAAGCATTGCAACTAATGAGTTAGTTGCGGGATGATGTATTACGGAATGAGTAAAGAGACTTGCCGGTAACGAGATTGAACTAGGTATTGAGATACCGATGATCGAATCTCGGGCAAGTAACATACCGATGACAAAGGGAACAACGCATGTTGTTATGCGGTCTGACCGATAAAGATCTTCGTAGAATATGTAGGAGCCAATATGAGCATCCAGGTTCCGCTATTGGTTATTGACCGGAGACGTGTCTCGGTCATGTCTACATAGTTCTCGTACCCGTAGGGTCCGCACGCTTAACGTTACGATGACAGTTATATTATGAGTTTATATGTTTTGATGTACTGAAGGTTGTTCGGAGTCCCGAATGTGATCATGGACATGACGAGGAGTCTTGAAATGGTCGAGACATGAAGATTGATATATTGGAAGCCTATGTTTAGATACCGGAAGTGTTTCGGGTAAAATCGGGATTTTACCGGAGTACCGGGAGGTTACCGGAATCCCCCGGGAATCAAATGGGCCTTAGTGGGCCTAGGTGGAAGAGAGGAGAGGAGGCAAGGGCTGGCCGCGCGCCCCTCCCCCTAGTGTGAATAGGACAAGGAGAGCGGGGCGGCGCCGCCCTTCCTTCCTTCTCCTCCACTCCTTCCCCCTCAAGTCCTAATCTAACTAGGAAAGGGGGGGGGGTCCTACTCCCGGTGGGAGTAGGACTCCTCCTGGCACGCCCTCTCCCTTGGCCGGCCGCACCCCCTTGATCCTTTATATACGTGGGCAGGGGGCACCCTAGAGACACAACAATTGATCATAGATCTCTTAGCCGTGTGCGGTGCCCCCTCCACCATAGTCCACCTCGATAATACTGTAGCGGTGCTTAGGCGAAGCCCTGCGTCGGTAGAACATCAACATCGTCACCACGCCGTCGTGCTGACGAAGCTCTCCCTCAACACTCGGCTGGATCAGAGTTCGAGGGACGTCATCGGGCTGAACGTGTGCTAAACTCGGAGGTGTCGTACATTCGGTACTTGATCGGTCGGATCGTGAAGAAGTACAACTACATCAACCGCGTTGTGCTAATGCTTCCGCTTTCGGTCTACGAGGGTACGTGGATAACACTCTCCCCTCTCGTTGCTATGCATCACCATGATCTTGCATGTGCGTAGGAATTTTTTTGAAATTACTATGTTCTCCAACAGTGGCACGCGAGCCAGGTTTAATGCGTTGATGTTATATGCACGAGTAGAACACAAGTGAGTTGTGGGCGATATAAGTCATACTGCTTACCAGCATGTCATACTTTGGTTCGGCGGTATTGTTGGATGAAGTGGCCCGGACCGACATTACGTGTACGCTTACGCGAGACTGGTTCTACCGACGTGCTTTGCACACAGGTGGCTGGCAGGTGACAGTTTCTCCAACTTTAGTTGAACCAAGTGTGGCTACGCCCAGTCCTTGCGAAGGTTAAAACAACACCAACTTGACAAACTATCATTGTGGTTTTGATGCGTAGGTAAGAACGGTTCTTGCTAAGCCCGTAGCAGCCACGTAAAACTTGCAACAACAAAGTAGAGGACGTCTAACTTGTTTTTGCAGGGCATGTTGTGATGTGATATGGTCAAGACATGATGCTAAATTTTATTGTATGAGATGATCATGTTTTGTAACCGAGTTATCGGCAACTGGCAGGAGCCATATGGTTGTCGCTTTATTGTATGCAATGCAATCGCCCTGTAATGCTTTACTTTATCACTAAGCGGTAGCGATAGTCGTGGAAGCATAAGATTGGCGAGACGACAACGATGCTACGATGGAGATCAAGGTGTCGCGCCGGTGACGATGGTGATCATGACGGTGCTTCGGAGATGGAGATCACAAGCACAAGATGATGATGGCCATATCATATCACTTATATTGATTGCATGTGATGTTTATCTTTTATGCATCTTATCTTGCTTTGATTGACGGTAGCATTATAAGATGATCTCTCACTAAATTTCAAGATAAAAGTGTTCTCCCTGAGTATGCACCGTTGCCAAAGTTCGTCGTGCCCAGACACCACGTGATGATCGGGTGTGATAAGCTCTACGTCCATCTACAACGGGTGCAAGCCAGTTTTGCACACGCAGAATACTCAGGTTAAACTTGACGAGCCTAGCATATGCAGATATGGCCTCGGAACACTGAGACCGAAAGGTCGAGCGTGAATCATATAGTAGATATGATCAACATAGTGATGTTCACCATTGAAAGCTACTCCATTTCACGTGATGATCGGTTATGGTTTAGTTGATTTGGATCACGTGATCACTTAGAGGATTAGAGGGATGTCTTTCTAAGTGGGAGTTCTTAAGTAATATGATTAATTGAACTTAAATTTATCATGAACTTAGTACCTGATAGTATCTTGCTTGTCTATGTTTGATTGTAGATAGATGGCCCGTGCTGTTGTTCCATTGAATTTTAGTGCGTTCCTTGAGAAAGCAAAGTTGAAAGATGATGGTAGCAATTACACGGACTGGGTCCATAACTTGAGGATTATCCTCATTGCTGCACAGAAGAATTACGTCCTGGAAGCACCGCTGAGTGCCAGGCCTGCTGCTGATGCAACTGACGATGCTAAGAACGTCTGGCAGAGCAAAGCTGATGACTACTTGATAGTTCAGTGTGCCATGCTTTACGGCTTAGAACCGGGACTTCAACGACGTTTTGTACGTCATGGAGCATATGAGATGTTCCAGGAGTTGAAGTTAATATTTCAAGCAAATTCCCGGATTGAGAGATATGAAGTCTCCAATAAGTTCTACAGCTGCAAGATGGAGGAGAATAGTTCTATCAGTGAACATATACTCAGAATGTCTGGGTACCATAATCACTTGACTCAGCTGGGAGTTAATCCTCCGGTTGATAGTGTCATTGACAGAGTTCTTCAATCACTGCCACCAAGCTACAAGAGCTTCGTGATGAACTATAATATGCAAGGGATGAATAAGACAATTCCCGAGCTCTTTGCAATGCTAAAGGTTGCAGAGGTAGAAATCAAGAAGGAGCATCAAGTGTTGATGGTCAACCAGACCACTAGTTTCAAGAAAAAGGGTAAAGGGAAGAAGAAGGGGAACTTCAAGAAGAATAGCAAGCAAGTTGCTGCTCAGGAGAAGAAACCATGTTTGGACATAAGCCTGAAACTGAGTGCTTCTACTGCAAGCAGACTGGTCACTGGAAGCAGAACTGCCCCAAGTATTTGGCGGATAAGAAGGATGGCAAGGTGAACAAAGGTATATGTGATATACATGTTATTGATGTGTACCTTACTAGAGCTCACAGTAGCACCTGGGTATTTGATACTGGTTCTGTTGCTAATATTTGCAACTCGAAACAGGGACTACGGATTAAGTGAACACTGGCAAAGGACGAGGTGACGATGCGCGTGGGAAATGGTTCCAAAGTCGATGTGATCGCGGTCGGCACGCTACCTCTACATCTACCTTAGGGATTAGTATTAGACCTAAATAATTGTTAATTGGTGCCAGCGTTGAGCATGAACATTATATCTGGATCTTGTTTGATGCGAGACAATTATTCATTTAAATCAGAGAATAATGGTTGTTCTATTTAAATGAGTAATATCTTTTATGGTCATGCACCCTTGAAGAGTGGTCTATTTTGATGAATCTCGATAGTAGTGATACACATATTCATAATCTTGAAACCAAAAGATGCAGAGTTGATAACGATAGTGCAACTTATTTGTGGCACTGCCGTTTAGGTCATATCGGTGTAAAGCGCATGAAGAAACTCCATACTGATGGACTTTTGGAACCACTTGATTATGAATCACTTGGTACTTGCGAACCGTGCCTCATGGGCAAGATGACTAAAACGCCGTTCTCCGGAACTATGGAGAGAGCAACAGATTTGTTGGAAGTCATACATACAGATGTATGTGGTCCGGTGAATGTTGAGGCTCATGGTGGATATCATTATTTTCTCACATTCACAGATGATTTAAGCAGATATGGGTATATCTACTTAATGAAGCATAAGTCTGAAACATTTGAAAAGTTCAAAGAATTTCAGAGTGAAGTTGAAAATCATTGTAACAAGAAAATAAAGTTTCTATGATCTGATCGTGGAGGAGAATATTTGAGTTACGAGTTTGGTCTACATTTGAAACAATACGGAATAGTTTCGCAATTCACGCCACCCGGAACACCACAGCATAATGGTGCGTCCGAACGTCGTAATCGTACTTTACTAGATATGGTGCGATCTATGATGTCTCTTACAGATTTACCGCTATCGTTTTGGGGTTATGCTTTAGAGACGGCCGCATTCACGTTAAATAGGGCACCATCGAAATCCGTCGAGACGACGCCTTATGAACTATGGTTTGGCAAGAAACCAAAGTTGTCATTTCTGAAAGTTTGGGGCTGCGATGCTTATGTAAAATGCTTCAACCTGATAAGCTCGAACCCAAATCGGAGAAATGTGTCTTCATAGGATACCCAAAGGAGACTGTTGGGTACACCTTCTATCACAGATCCAAAGGCAAGACATTCGTTGCTAAGAATGGATCCTTTCTAGAGAAGGAGTTTCTCTCGAAAAAAGTGAGTGGGAGGAAAGTAGAACTTGATGAGGTAACTGTACTTGCTCCTTTATTGGAAAGTAGTACATCACAGAAATCGGTTTCTATGACACCTACACCAAGTAGTGAGGAAGTAAATGATGATGATCATGGAACTTCAGATCAAGTTGCTACTGATCCTCGTAGATCAACCAGAGTAAGATCCGCACCAGAGTGGTACGGTAATCCTGTTCTGGAAGTCATGCTACTAGATCATGATGAACCTACGAACTATGAAGAAGCGATGGTGAGCCGAGATTCCGCAAAATGGCTTGAAGCCATGAAATCTGAGATGGGATCCATGTATGAGAACAAAGTGTGGACTTTGGTTGACTTGCCCGTTGATCGGCAAGCAATTGAGAATAAATGGATCTTCAAGAAGAAGACTGACACTGACGATAATGTTACTGTCTACAAAGCTCGACTTGTTGCGAAAGGTTTTCGACAAGTTCAAGGGATTGACTATGATGAGACCTGCTCACCCGTAGCGATGCTTAAGTCTGTCCGAATCATGTTAGCAATTGCCGCATTTTATGATTATGAAATATGGCAGATGGATGTCAAAACTGCATTCTTGAATGGATTTCTGGAAGAAGAGTTGTATATGATGCAACCGGAAGATTTTGTCGATCCAAAAGGGAGCTAACAAAGTGTGCAAGCTCCAGCGATCCATTTATGGACTGGTGCAAGCCTCTCGGAGTTGGAATAAACGCTTTGATAGTGTGATCAAAGCATTTGGTTTTATACAGACTTTTGGAGAAGCCTGTATTTACAAGAAAGTGAGTGGGAGCTCTGTAGCATTTCTGATATTATATGTGGATGACATATTGCTGATTGGAAATGATATAGAATTTCTGGATAGCATAAAGGGATACCTGAATAAGAGTTTTTCAATGAAATACCTCGGTGAAGCTGCTTACATATTGGGCATCAAGATCTATAGAGATAGATCAAGACGCTTAATTGGACTTTCACAAAGCACATACCTTGACAAAGTTTTGAAGAAAAAATGGATCAAGCAAAGAAAGGGTTCTTGCCTGTGTTACAAGGTGTGAAGTTGAGTAAGACTCAATGCCCGACCACTTTAGAAGATAGAGAGAAAATGAAAGATGTTCCCTATGCTTCAGCCATAGGCTCAATCATGTATGCAATGCTGTGTACCAGACCTGATGTGTGCCTTGCTATAAGTCTAGCAGGGAGGTACCAAAGTAATCCAGGAGTGGATCACTGGACAGCGGTCAAGAACATCCCGAAATACCTGAAAAGGACTAAGGATATGTTTCTCGTTTATGGAGGTGACAAAGAGCTCATCGTAAATGGTTACGATGATGCAAGCTTTGACACTAATCTAGACGATTCTAAATCACAAACTGGATATGTGTTTACATTGAACGGAGGAGGTGTCAGTTGGTGCAGTTCTAAACAAAGCGTCATGGCGGGATCTACATGTGAAGCAGAGTACATAGCTGCTTCGGAAGCAGCAAATGAAGGAGTCTGGATGAAGGAGTTCATATCCGATCTAGGTGTCATACCTAGTGCATCGGGTCCAATGAAAATCTTTTGTGACAATACTGGTGCAATCGCCTTGGCGAAGGAATCCAGATTTCACAAGAGAACCAAGCACATCAAGAGACGCTTCAATTCCATCCGGGATCTAGTCCAGGTGGGAGACATAGAAATTTGCAAGATACATACGGATCTGAATGTTGCAGACCCGTTGACTAAGCCTCTTCCACGAGCAAAACATGATCAACACCAAGGCTCCATGGGTGTTAGAATCATTACTGTGTAATCTAGATTATTGACTCTAGTGCAAGTGGGAGACTGAAGGAAATATGCCCTAGAGGCAATAATAAAGTTGTTATTTATTTCCTTATATCATGCTAAATGTTTATTATTCATGCTAGAATTGTATTAACCGGAAACATAATACATGTGTGAATACATAGACAAACAGAGTGTCACTAGTATGCCTCTACTTGACTAGCTCGTTGATCAAAGATGGTTATGTTTCCTAACCATAGACATGAGTTGTCATTTGATTAACGGGATCACATCATTAGGAGAATGATGTGATTTACATGACCCATTCTGTTAGCTTAGCACACGATCGTTTAGTATGTTGCTATTGCTTTCTTCATGACTTATACATGTTCCTATGACTATGAGATTATGCAACTCCCGTTTACCGGAGGAACACTTTGTGTGCTACGAAATGTCACAACGTAACTAGGTGATTATAAAGGTGCTCTACAGGTGTCTCCGAAGGCACCTGTTGGGTTGGCGTATTTCGAGATTAGGATTTGTCACTCTGATTGTCGAAGAGGTATCTCTGGGCCCTCTCGGTAATCCACATCACTTAAGCCTTGCAAGCATTGCAACTAACGAGTTAGTTGCGGGATGATGTATTACGGAACAAGTAAAGAGACTTGCCGGTAATGAGATTGAACTAGGTATTGAGATACGGACGATCGAATCTCGGGCAAGTAACATACCGATGACAAAGGGAACAACGTATGTTGTTATGCGGTCTGACCGATAAAGATCTTCATAGAATATGTAGGAGCCAATATGAGCATCCAGGTTCCGCTATTGGTTATTGACCGGAGACGTGTCTCGGTCATGTCTACATAGTTCTCGAACCCGTAGGGTCCGCACACTTAACGTTACGATGACAGTTATATTATGAGTTTATATGTTTTGATGTACCGAAGGTTGTTCGGGTCCCGGATGTGATCACGGACATGAAGAGGAGTCTCGAAATGGTCGAGACATGAAGATTGATATATTGGAAGCCTATGTTTGGATATCGAAAGTGTTCCGGGTAAAATCGGGATTTTACCGGAGTACCGGGAGGTTACCGGAACCCCCGGGAATCAAATGGGCCTTAGTGGGCCTAGGTGGAAGAGAGGAGAGGAGGCAAGGGCTGGCCGCGCACCCCTCCCCCTAGTCCGAATAGGACAAGGAGAGGGGGGCGGTGCCCCCCCTTCCTTCCTTCTCCTCCACTCCTTCCCCCTCAAGTCCTAATCCAACTAGGAAAGAGGGGAGTCCTACTCCCGATGGGAGTAGGACTCCTCCTGGCGCGCCCTCTCCCTTGGCAGGCCACACCCCCTTGCTCCTTTATATACGGGGACAGGGGGCACCCTAGAGACACAACAATTGATCATTGATCTCTTAGCCATGTGCGGTGCCCCCTCCACCATAGTCCACCTCGATAATACTGTAGCGGTGCTTAGGCGAAGCCCTGCGTCGGTAGAACATCAACATCGTCACCACGCCGTCGTGCTGACGAAACTCTCCCTCAACACTCGGCTGGGTTGGAGTTCGAGGGACATCATCGGGCTGAACGTGTGCTGAACTCGGAGGTGTCGTACGTTCGGTACTTGATCGGTCGGATCGTGAAAAAGTATGACTACATCAACCGCGTTGTGCTAACGCTTCCGCTTTCGGTCTACGAGGGTATGTGGACAACACTCTCCCCTGTCGTTGCTATGCATCACCATGATCTTGCGTGTGTGTAGGAATTTTTTTGAAATTACTAAGTTCTCCAACATGAACTATCGAGTAGTCATCAGCTTTGCTCTGCCAGACGTGCATAACGTCTGGAGTTGCTCATGCAGCGGGTCTTGCACCTAGCAGTGCTTCCAGGATGTAATTCTTCTATGCAGTAATGAGGATAATCCTCAAGTTACGGACCCAGTCCGTGTAGTTGCTACCATCATCTTTCAACTTAGCTTTCTCTAGGAACGCATTAAAATTCAAGGGAGCGGTAGCACTGGCCATTGATCTACAACAACATAGACATGCAAATACTATCAGGTACTAAGTTCATGATAAACTAAAGTTCAATTAATCATATTACTTAATAACTCCCACTTAGATAGACATCCCTCTAGTAATCTAAATGATCACGTGATCCATATCAACTAAACCATGTCCGATCATCACGTGAGATGGAGTAGTTTTCAATGGTGAACATCACTATGTTGATCATATCTACTATATGATTCACGTTCGACCTTTCGGTCTCAGTGTTCCGAGGCCATATGCATATGCTAGGCTCGTCAAGTTTAACCCGAGTATTTTGCACGGGCAAAACTGGCTTGCACCCGTTGTACGTGAACATAGAGCTTATCACACCCGACCATCACGTGGTGTCTCGGCACGACGAACTGTAGCAATGGTGCATACTCAGGGAGAACACTTGTATCTTGAAATTTAGTGAGGGATCATCTTATAATGCTACCACCGTACTAAGAAAAATAAGATGCATAAAGGATAAACATCACATGCAATCAAAATATGTGACATGATATGGCCATCATCATCTTGTGCCTTTGATCTCCATCTCCAAAGAACCGTCATGATCTCCATCGTCACCGGCTTGACACCTTGATCTTCATCGTAGCATCGTTGTTGTCTCGCCAACTATTTCTTCTACGACTATCGCTACCGCTTAGTGATAAAGTAAAGCAATTACATGGCGATTGCATTTCATACAATAAAGCGACAACCATAAGGCTCCTGCCAGTTGCCCATAACTTCTACAAAACATGATCATCTCATACAACAATTTAGATCTCATCACGTCTTGACCATATCACATCACAACATGCCCTTTAAAAACAAGTTAGACGTACTCTACTTTATTGTTGCAAGTTTTATGTAGCTGCTATGGGCTTCTAGAAAGAACCGTTCTTACATACGCATCAAAACCATAATGATTTTTTGTCAAGTGTGCTATTTTAACCTTCAACAAGGACCAGACGTAGTCAAACTCGATTCAACTAAAGTTGGTGAAATAGACACCCGCCAGCCACCTGTGTGCGAAGCACGTCGGTAGAACCAGTCTCATGAACACGGTCATGTAATGTCGGTCCAGGCCGCTTCATCCAACAATACCGAAAAATCAAAGTAAGACGTTGGTGGTAAGCAGTATGACTATTATCGCCCACAACTCTTTGTGTTCTACTCGTGCATATAACATCTATGCATAGACCTGGCTCGGATGCCACTGTTGGGGAACGTAGTAATTCAAAAAAAATCCTATGATCACGCAAGATCTAATTAGGAGATGCATAGCAACGAGAGGGGAGAGTGTGTCCACGTACCCTCGTAGACCGAAAGCCAAAGCTTTTAGTAATGCGGTTGATGTAGTCGAATGTCTTCACGATCCAACCGATCCAAGTACCGAACGTACGACACCTCCTTGTTCAGCACACGTTCAGCACGATGACGTCCCTCGAGCTCTTGATCTAGTTGAGGGCGAGGGAGAGTTCCGTCAGCACGGCGGCGTAGTGACGGTGATGATGAAGTTGCCGGCGCAGGGCTTCACCTAAGCACTACGACGGTATGAGGTGTTGAACTATGGAGGGGGGCACACACACGGCTAAGAGATTGTCTATTGTGTTTTGGATGCCCCCTGCCCACGTATATAAAGGAGGGGGGAGGAGGAGGCCGGCCAAGGGGGCGCGCGCCATAGGAGAGTCCAATAGGATTCCCAATCCTAGTTGGAGTCCCTTTTCTTTTCCAAGAGGGGAGATCGGGAAGGAGGAGGAGAGGGAGAAGGAAAGAGGGAGTCCCCTTGCGACCCTTCTCTCCTTTCCACTAAAGCCCATTAAGGCCCAATACTTTCCTGGGGGTTCCGGTAACCTTCTGGTACTCTGAAAAATACCCGAATCAATTCGGAACCATTTTAGTGTCCGAATATAACCTTTCAATATATCGATCTTCACCTCTCGACCATTTCAAGACTCCTCGTCATGTCTGTGATCTCATCCGGGACTTCGAACAAACTTCGGTCATCAAATCACATAACTCATAATACAAATCGTCATCGAACGTTAAGCGTGCGGACCCTATGGGTTCGAGAACTATGTAGACATGTCCGAGACACATCTCCGGTCAATAACCAATAGCGGAATCTGGATGCTCATATTGGCTCCTACATATTCTACGAAGATCTTTCTCGGTCAAATCACACAACAACATACGTCATTCCCTTTGTCATCGGTATGTTAATTACCCGAGATTCGATCGTCGGTATCTTCATACCTAGTTCAATCTCATTCCCGGCAAGTATATTTACTCATTCCATAATGCATCATCCCGTAACTAACTCATTAGTCACATTGCTTGCAAGGCTTATAGTGATGTGCATTACCGAGAGGGCCCAGAGATATCTCTCCGATAGACGGAGTGGCAATTCCTAATGTTGATCTATGCCAACTCAACAAACACCATCGGAGACACCTGTAGAGCATCTTTATAATCACCCATTTACGTTGTGACGTTTGATAGCACACAAGGTGTTCCTCCGGTATTCGGGAGTTGCATAATCTGATAGTCAGAGGAACATGTATAAGTCACGAAGAAAACAGTAGCAATAAAACTAAATGATCATTATGCTAAGCTAACGGATGGATCTTGTACATCACATCATTCTCTAATGGTGTGATCCCATTCATCAAATGACAACACATGTCTATGGTCAGAAAACTTAACCATCTTTGATTAACGAGCTAGTCTAGTAGAGACATACTATGAACACTCTGTTTGTCTATGTATTCATACATTTACCAAGTTTCTGGTTAATACAATTCTAACATGAATAATAAACATTTATCATGATATAAGAAATATAAATAACAATTTTATTATTGCTGGTAGGGCATATTTCCTTCACATTGTCAGTCTGGCCCGTTACCGGCGTGCTGTCTTAAAAAAGACAAACCAAAAAAGGTGAATCTGGGAATCAATCCTTGGTATACAGGGCGTTGCCCCACCATCCTAGCACACTAGACTCACGTCGACTTTGTGTAACACTAGCTGGGCGCGCGCTACTTGAGACATAAGGAGCTGGTTTTTCACTGGTTTTTTGGGTCTTTTTTTCACAACTTTCTTCTATGTTTTCTTCCTTTTTTTGCTTTTTTTGTTATTTTTCTTCCTTTCTTCTCCATTTTTTCTTTTTCTCATTCTTTTCACGTTTGTTTCTTCAGTTTTCAACGCTTTTTTCGTTTTCGTTTTTATCTTTTTATCTGTTTTTTTGTTTTTTTCGTTTTTAATTCTTTCTATATTTGTTTCTTTGGTTTTATTTTTCACTTTTTTCCTATTTCCCTTTCTTCATTTTCTTTGTTTCTATTGCTTTATTTTACATTTTTGGTATATGTCAACAACATTTTTCTAATAGTCATTTACATTTTTCCAATATGAGTTTAACATTTCTTTAATACATGGTCATCATTTTTCTACACACATTTTTAACATTTTCAATTGATTGGTTAACATTTCCAAATACAAGGTTAACAATTGTGTATGCACGTTTAACATTTGTTTCAAATTCAGGACTAATATTTTCTTAATGCAATGTTAACATTGTTTTAACACATGGTCAATATTTTTTCAATACACATTCATTTATCAATGACTTGTTTAATATTTTTTAAATACTTGGTTAACATTTTTGATATACGTTATTAAAAAAGTTTGTCATTTTTAATACATTGTTAACTTTTTTTATACAATTTAACATTTTTCAATGGTATTAGATGGTAATTAACTTATTTATATGCCTTAAACTAATATCAACAACCATACAATAATCACAAATACACTCCGAGTAAAACTATATTACCGCCTAGGCCGCGCCTAGGACGCTTAGGCACCGCCTAGGCACTAGGCGAAGGCCAACCGCCTCGCTTACGCCTACCGCTTTTTCTAACCTTGGTCAAACCGATGAGCTTTCGCGCAGGATGCACTAGCTGAATGGGCCGGCCCATTTGGGGCGTCACAACAAGTCACCGTCAAAATAGCAAAAACTGATGTTTGATCAAGGAATTGAACTCGCAAACACGCGATCGGGATTTAAGGTTCTCTAC
The DNA here is from genome assembly GCF_018294505.1 of Triticum aestivum. Classification (NCBI taxonomy): domain Eukaryota; kingdom Viridiplantae; phylum Streptophyta; class Magnoliopsida; order Poales; family Poaceae; genus Triticum; species Triticum aestivum. The sequence goes on along the minus strand of NC_057812.1, from coordinate 679,419,984 downwards.
CACTTGAACTGCTGTAGGTTGATGATTACTTGGCCGTGTGAATATTAAATAACCAAACTCAACGGCAGATCAATTTTTTTTGAGAAAAATCTTCCATTAAACATTTTTGTGATACATGCTGAATAACTTTTAAATACACATTGAACATTTTTGTCGAAAGTGCTCTTTTGATCTTGAGCTCATATGCTCCCGCATGAACAGTAAAATCCAAAAAATTCAAAAAAGAATAAAACATTCAGATTTTTTGATGATGAACATTGTTGAATGTTCTAACTGCGTGCAAAAATTCAGGTTGAAATGACATTTATGGAGGTTTGGGCAAAAATAACAAAATCGATGCTCGAAAATGCTTCCACAAGTCTTTTTGGACCGTCGATTTAATTTTTTTCGCAAACCTCCACGAATATCATTTCAACCTGAAATTTTTGCAAGCAGTTAGAATATTCATCGACGTTCATCACAAAAAAATCAGATTTTCTTGAATTTTTTTACTATTTTTTGAATTTTACTGTTCATGCAGGAGCATGTGAGCTCGGGATCAAATACTCCATGTCCCTTGTCTTGGCTAAACAATTTTGAAATACACACTGAACATTCTTGTGATATTTTTTCGAAAAGATCTTGTGATATAGGCCGGAGAACTTTTAAGTACAAAATGAACATTTTTTAAATACGTTGAACAACTTCTTAATATATGCTAAACGTTTTGGTAATGTACGTTGAACATTTTTAAACACGATCAACTTTTCTATAATGCATGGTAAAAAAATTCATAAAAACGACGAACATTTTTTTTGATATACAATGAACATTTTTATAATACGTGATGAACTTTTATATATCACACAAAAAAGAGAAGAAAATGTTTAAAATAAGAAAATAAATATAATAAAAAATAAACAAAAAATGAAGGAAAAAGAAATAAAAAACAACAACTGAAAAACCGAACAAAACAATGAAAAACCAGAAGCAAAAAACCACAGAAGAAAAACAAAATAAATTCACTGGAAACAGCGAAGGAGGCAGCGGCGAATGAAAGAAGCCACGAATCCCGTGTGTGGGCCAGCCCAACCACAGGCTCGCCTTAGTGAAGGCACGACCTTTTGACGCTAACGAGCGTGAAATAGGATCTGCCGCCGGCCGGAGCAGAGCGAGGCCGGCAAGGGACACTCCGTGGGAGGACGAAACTGACATGCATGTTTTTTTTAGAATGAAGACGCTAGAAACGTTTGGCTTTAAATTAATAAAGCCCTTATCGAAACAGGCAGAGTGTCAAATCGCACGGTCACGGCCGATGCTAGCTAGAGAGTTCCACTCCATATATACTGTGGTGAGGCGTGTCCGGCTCCCAAACGTATCCAAGGCGGGCGGGACTTGACTTCTGCAGCGAGATGCGTCTGTGTTGGGCACGTTTTCTGTGATGTCGCGGTTCGATTTTGTATCGATGACGTCTACCGCGCCTTGCGTAAGAGATAGTATAAGATAGAATCTCCAAAAATGTGTGCTTCAAATGCAAGCTACTACTACGTACATACTGTACCAACGTGTTTCCTTAGCATAGTGAGCGTACTTCACTTGCTGCGCTTTGTGCGTGGATTCTCCCGAAGCGAATCTATCTTCAGCATCCGAGGCACGAGTTGTTCGTACACGGCGCGTGACGTCTTCAATTTGACTGGCTGATGACGTGTCTAGCTCAACGTTCAACGTACTCGAACTTCTTTCTTTGCCTCCGCTGAAAGTCAAAGAACCGTACAAGCATCTTCACGGGATCGTATCCAGTGGCGGCCGTTAGATACAAGGAGAGATGGTTGTTAGAGCGGCGAGTCTGCCCATGTTTGTTTGTATCCGCCTGGATAAAAATGACTGCTCAACGCGCGGACCCATTTTTCATTTTACGTCCGCTTTGTGTTTGCGCGGACCTATTTCGGTCTTAAATTTGGGTTATATTTGGGTCCGCGACGGACACAAAACAGACGCTTTCTGCGTGCTCCTCGTCTACTATATGCGAGGTATGGCCTACTTGTCACATGCTCACTTCTCTGTCCTTCTTTTCTCTATACTGGCCCATCACCCACGCACCACATCTCGTCCCGCGCTGTGCTCCTTGCCGGCGCCCGGAGCTACTCCTCGCCGGCGCTAGGAGCTACTCCCCGCTCGGCGCTCGGCGCCCGTCCCCCATCCTCTGCCGGAGCTACTCTGCCCGGGCCTTGCGTGCATGCGAGGTAGCTGGCTGGAGTAGCAGCTAGCCGTGCGCCTGCGTGCACCGTTGCTTGCGTGCAAGCGAGCTAGCTAGCCGGCCGCGGGCTAGCTAGCTAGCTAGCAGCAGCCTGCCGCGCGCCACCACGCTCTCCCTGCACCGCCGCCGCACACGCCCCGCGCCACCGCGCTCGCCCTGCACCGCCGCCGCACACGCCCCGCGCCATCGCGCTCGCCCTGCACCGCCGCCGCACGCGCCCCGCTGCAATCGCCCCGCCGCGCTTGCCCCGGTAGCCCTGCTCGCCATGCATCGCCGCGCTCGCGCCAAGTGGTGGCCGTGGTGCAGCTTCGGGACCCCCTGCGCATGTCGAAACCGCGGGTACGGCGAGCTCGTAGGCATGGTGGCGGGTGCGACAGGACGCAGAAGCGGGCGTGCTAGCGGTTGGACGCGGACGAGGCAGGACGCGGACGCGGCGGCGCGCGCGGCAGAACGCAGATGCGGGCGCGGCGTGGTAGCAGGTGAGCGCGGGGTGCGCGGGCGGCGGACGCGGGCAAGGCAGGATGCAGGCGCGGCGACTAGCGTGGCGGCGAGCACGGCAGGAGCACAAGCGCGACTGCAGGCGCGTCAGGAGCATGGCGAACGCAACGGCTCATGAGGTGTTTATTGAAATGTCGGGACGTACATGTCCAAAATGGGTATGCACCCCGTTGGGCACATCAGCTGACCCAAATATAAAAGCGGGCACGGATGTCCGTTTGACCGATTCAAACGGACAAAAAAGGGAAAAAATCCACATCCGTTTGGGTCTGTCCTTTGAAGTTGCCCTTAGAACATACTTACATCTTGTGGATGTAATAATAACGTCATATGTATTATGGGACAGAGGGAGTACTATTGACTAGTACATTATTTATAAAAGGTACCTTATTTTATTAAAGTAAACCCATGCTTAGATTTGTTGGGATTTTGTTGTGAAACTAGTTCCACGAAGTTTTAGCATCTTATAATACGTATGGAACTAAGTTCTATCAAGTTCTAGGAATTTTTTGAAAGATGAAACCAGGTACATCAACTTATTAGATATGGAACTTGGCGAAACTCATCTAAGTTCCATCAAGTTTTTGATCAACTTCTACTAAGATGGACCGTGGGTTCATTTTGGTAAAATTATATGGATGTTTTCCACAAATGATAGCGGACAAACAAATCAACTAGAGTGAAGGTTGATTTGATAAAATCGATCCTGCAAATATGTTACATGCCAACTTAGGGCTGGAGGGAGGGTCGGAGGAAGAGGAGGGGGCACTTGTGCCGGGCTAGGCCACTAAACCTCACTCTGCCTTGCGCTTGCTTCCAATAATCCTACACGAACGGCCGGGATACACATGTTTTACGGAACCTTCCAACTAATTCTCCACCACCCCAACACCGGGGTGGGCCCCTTCCTTCATCCTAATTCATGTTAGTTAGTTCGCTCAATTGATAGTTAACTTTCTATTGGTAGAGCATTAGGGCATCTCCAACGGGGATCTACAAATTTCCTCCCGCATCAGTCCACGGACATGGAGGGGGGGGGGGGCACATACATCCGGCCTTCCTCATTTTTTTAAGTTTGCACGATCAAGTAGCCGCATACATAGGGTACATGCGTTCAGATAGCCGTATGCAACATTAGTTCAAATTTTAAAAAAGTTCAAATATTACGTCCCAACATTGTTGTCCCATTTAACCATCCAATGATGCTTAATCAGATCTTCTTTCAGCTGCTCATGAGTTGGTGGCTGCCGAATTTGTTGGTGCTTTTGAATAAACTCTTCAAATGTGGCTGGATTCTGATCTGGAAGTTCGACAAGATCACCCATGTTCTCAATTCTAGAGCTGCGGTAGCATCCTCATCCTCATTCTCGACGAGCATGTTGTGCATGATCACACAACATGTCATCACCTCCCACAGAGTCTCTAGATCCCATTGTTTAACAGGTCCACGAACAACTGCAAAACGGGTCTGCAGAACTCCAAATGCCCTCTCAATATCCTTTCTAGCCGCCTCTTGTCTTTGGGCAAAGTGGGCCTTTTTTTGGCCAACTGGGTTAGAGATGGTGCTAACAAAGGTAGCCCACAGAGGATAGATACCGTCAACCAGATAGTATCCCATGTCATACTCATGTCCATTGATAGTATAGTGGCAAGGAGCAGATTTTCCTTTAGTTAGCCTCGCAAACAACGATGATCCCTGCAACACATTGATGTCATTGTGTGACCTGAGCATGCCAAATAAAGCGTGTTAAATCCAAAGACCACGTGATGCAACCTCTTCAAGAATGATGGTGGGCTTCTTAACATGAGCCTAATATTGCCCTTGTAAAGCCTTCAGGAAGTTCTTTCATTTCCAACGCATGCAGTCAAGAGATCCAAGCAAACCTGCCACTATCTTGCTTCTGAGATTAGCAAGAGTCTCTCGGTGTCTGCCACAGTTGGTTCTCTCAGGTACTAAGGTCCGAACACCTTGACCAAGCCAGTTGCAAACCTTACCATGGCATCTCTGCATGTGCTCTCAAACATCCGTAGGTAGTCGTCCCACGAATTAGCGGTCGTGCCATATGCAAGCATTTGTAGTGTGGCCGTGCACTTCTAGTAACCAAAGAAGCCAATCGTTCCACGACGTCCTTCTTCAAGACAAAGTAGTCACTATAGGAACGGACACCATGGTACAAATGATTGAAGACAGTCTTGCGCATCCGAAAACACCGGCGAAAATGGTTAGCGAAGAGTGCATCCGGGGAAAAGTAGTCGGCCATCAGTGCCAAATGGTCGCGCCCCTTGTTGTAGTTGAGCACTCAACGACCCTTGATTGAGCCCTTGAAATTGAGAACATGCTCCTCCGTACGCTCCGCGTCTTCAAGGATCGCCTGCATCATCGCCATCTCATCCGAGTACTCCTCGTCGGGCGAGCCACCAGACGACTCACCATAGTGCTCGTATATGTACTTCAAATCGGAATCTATTGCTAGAAACAAGAAGGGAATTTTTTTAGCTCTGGCAATTCATCAAACAGTTGCCGGGCATGATGAGTATAACAGTAGCGATGGTACCTAGTGGGGGCGGGGCGGGGGGGGGGGGTCGGAGGACAGGGTTGAACGGCGATGGAGGAGAAGCGGGGTGGAGCCAGGTTGGAACGATGGAGGTGACAGAGATGTAGAGTTCCGGCCCGGGTGGTTGAGCGGCGGCCGAAGGCAAGAGAGAAAGAAGGAATGAGATAAAAATGGGGAGGATGGAGGCGTGGGGTCCGGGAAGGGTTTTGGGTGGGCTGGGGGTGTCGAAGTCCTACGTGTCCACTATCTGAACTCCCGCAAAGCTCCCCCACGTTTGTCTCCGGTTTGCGGAAGAAGGTACGTTCGGACCGCCCTGCAAACCTTTACATGCCCACGTTTAATGGTTTTCACGGTACGGACGTATGCGGGCAGTTTACGGGTCTGCATTGGGGATGCCCTTACTCCACTCTCTGCTACTCTTGAACCACCGTTGTGCCCACTGTTGCAAAGGAAAGCTAAAATGGCCTCCCTTGCAAGGGAACTGTGACATAGATCGGAGATATCAGAAGGGAGAGATTTGGGGGGGGGGGGGGGTGATAAAGCGCATGAGCTACTCTCAATGAACTATGACCGCATTTGGTTCAAAATCATTGGGAATTTTCCAGTAATTCAATCTCTATCTTGGCTTGGCTCGACAAAAGCCGAGATCTCTACCAGAATTGAGGTGAGTTGCCATTCTAGTCATATCGTAGTAAGTGGGTAATCAAGGAGATTATGTGCTTTTTGTTACAACTTGCCAGTAGAGTTGTGTTTATTAGTTAAAAACACTTGGAGTTGTTGTTGTGTTACCTCATCAGTCAGCCCTAACGATTATCTATTTGTGAAATGTCTTCAAAACATAAACCGGCATACACCACAAGATACAATTCAAAGGCCACGCATGGCTAACAGAAAAACAGCATCTTTGCTTAATTGGCAAAGAAGAAAGCATATATTCCATCTACGGCACAGAAAACGGCATGCCATGCACCCTCTCTCCTCACGGGACAAGGCCAAAGGTATGGAACGACTGAGCTAGCTAGCTTTACAAGGTTCTCGCTCATCCTCTCTGCTTTTCTTTCCTAGTTAAATGGAGGCCTGAAGCCCTCCATGGTTTCCCTTTGTTTGGATTTGTGGGTTCCATATATCTAGGATTCTTTTAGTGACCTATGCATGCACGGAGAGACAATCTTCTATTCTACTAAAGTGGAAGAGACTAGAGTTGAACTTTGTTAAATTCGCATTCTTGGCAGCACCATTATCTGTCCCCCATGTACCTCTCGTTATTTCTCTAAATTATAATTTCTCGGTTCATAAATATAAGATGTTTTTGGATATTTCAATATGAACTACATACAGACTGAAATGACTGAACAAACACGCTAAAACATGTCTATATACATCCAATTAAGAAAAAAGTTAAAACATCTTATATTTGTGAAATGGAGGGAGTAGAACTTAAAATACTCTTAAAACTTCACGTCATAGGCCTAAAATACGTGACGCACTTAGGAGTTATATTCTGATTCTTTGCAGCACCACTATCTGTTCCCCATGTACGTACTACAAGTCTACAAGCCATAGGCCGCAAATAAACGTGATTCGGTAGTCAAGTAGACCTAGCATGTGTAGTTTAGGTTCATGCATCTATTTGATCAGGAAATCAAGAACTGTAACATTCCAAAAAAAAGGGAAATCGAGGATTAAAATCATACAATGACTATATAAATTCTCTTATTCGTAATCAATATAAAGCACCATCCTCCCTTAAAAACAAATGAAGAATTAAAAGGGGGAACATATTTGGCTTGGGCAATCAACACAAATGAGTGTGACAGATATATGTCCTTGATTTATCTGGTGTCTAAACTAAAAATGATCACACGGGTACATCAGAAAAGGGCTGATAATAATGGGTTCAGATAAAGGGAAAGATGCATGGTTGCTCCGATCAGCTCCGAGGCAATGGTGGCTTTAGTGATCGGTTACTTTTTTGTTGGGAATGTTGTGATGTCTAGTTTTCCAACTAACAAGTCCCGGGGCTCAATGCAAACACATGCCTTCCAAATTCCCATATAATCTGGAAGCTATCATTTAGACATGATGATTGGTGGTGTTTGGGGGCATACACTCCTTTCCCATGCATCATTATCTATGAATGCATAGCTTGGCCCGTTGATGATTTGATGCACCGATGATATAAAAGTACTCATTAAAGTATGACTCCTACTCACAATTATGTTTCTTAATTTGATACGCTACTCTTGGACATGCATGTTAGTAGTGCATGTAGTTTTTTTTAGTGGAGTAGTGCCCGTATATTGTACGCACTATAGGATTTCTTTTACTTGTTCGCACTACAAGATTTGTGGTTATTTCTTTCCTGACTTGTTGTGATTCCACATAGAAGTTTTTAGAATATGGAGTATAAAAGTTGGGGCGGCTTTCAGAATTGAGTCATTTCTCAAGCAAGCGATAGCGCTTGGACATATTGCAGTTGCAACTAGACCAAATCATCCCTGACGGTCCCTTGTCAAGCATTAGCCACTTTAGCAGAGCAATATGATTGAAGAACATATTTGTTTGGAATTTTCATGGACATCAAGCAAACATTCTCAATGCCGGCTTAACATTATCTATATTGATACCGTGTGACTTACATGGCTGAGTATCCCACCAAGGAATCCTTGCGACCAGGTTGAACCCTTTGACAACCAAGTAGAGTTACTTCAAAGATAATCTCCTTAATCCACAAAAAAAGATAATCTCCGTAAGCAATTACGTCCTAATTGGAGTGGCATTTCTACTAGTTGTTATCTCGGTTTGGCTTTTCAGAAATGACACGGTCTTTGACAAGAGAAAAATCGTAGGTTGTGTACTCATATACACATTAGCTATCAAATAGATGGGAGTTGGCCACTGCAATCTGCGCGCAACTGGAAAGGGTGACCATGGAAGTTGTTTGCCTAGCTAGCCTGGATAGATGTCGGTCTAATCTCCGTACCAAAGCTCCTCGACCTAAGTTGTTTTCCTTGTCCCGCTAAAAAAAATGTTTTCCTTGTCTTGGGACTACTTTTATTTTAGGCTTGGCTTTAGTTTCATTAGCCATGTGCATCCTAATTATGTAAAGGTCAGGAATTTTAACTCGTGCGTGGTTGTATGTGTATTGGCTCGATGCAACGGTAAGGATAAGTAAAGTTCCATATATTCCAGAAAAAATGGTTGCATTACACCACCAAGGAAATATAGTTCCACCGGTTAGATAAGATACAAGATTAATGATACAACTAGCTAATCAATGTGGATTATTGTATGTTGGTACGTACCAAAATGCAAGTTAACAATGTGTTCGAAAGCCTATTGTCTCCAGATGATGTGGGAGCTATTTAGATTTTCAGACTGCAATCATCATCTTTAAAGCTTAAAAATAAAAGTAGCAATCATAATTTGTATGTATACAAATGAGCCATGAACTTCAAAACAAGATGGATATATCATCGGTTGTACTTAATTAAATAGCATCTCAGCCAACCATAATACTGTCTGGAAAACACTCTTTTGACAAGTATGACACCCACAAGCAGATGGTATTAATTTAGTGATGCTTTAGCCAGTCAATAGCTTATTACACGCGGCATGTACCCCCCTTGCAAAATCTCCATGCATCAAAGGAGCTGGCCTGCTATAATTAGTTAATACTTTGAGAGAAGCTTAGAGATGACAAAATTCGTTTGTTGAATGGACACCTCTCTCTCAGTCTCATCTTTAGAAAAGAGGCGGGCGTCAGGACAGCAGCGAGGCTTCCAGTGGTTGGCGGTGGCTTTTCCTCTCCCTGGAGAATATCATCACCCGTCCATGAGCTTTCCACGAGTAGAGAGAGAGAGAGAGAGAAGAAAGATAAAGAAACAAAGCCACTAAAGCAGAGAGAGAGGGAGAGAGAGAGAGAGAGAGAGAGAGAGAGAGAGAGAGAGAGAGAGAGAGAGAGAGCATATCGAGAAAGAAGACAGCCAAGGGAAGTACCACCACCACTACCGCGTCTACTACCACGACTATATACCCTCCCGAGCCTCGTTCTGCGTGCGGGAGCGAACCCTATTCCTTGTTCTTGAATCTCGTCCAAATCTGTAGCAGAGATTGATCAGAGAGGGAAAAAGATCTCTAGAGAGAGAAGGATTTAAGAGGGGCGGCCGAGGGGGGAGAATAGAATGTTCCCGGCTGCTGCAGCTGCTTCCTCCAAGAAGCCCGACGTGAGCCCGTCGTCAGTTCACGATCGGGCCGCCGCTGCCGCGTGCGACTCCGGCCTCGTCCTCACCACCGACCCCAAGCCCCGGCTCCGGTGGACGGTCGAGCTCCACGACCGTTTCGTCGATGCCGTCGCGCAGCTCGGAGGCCCGGACAGTGAGGAGATCGACCCATTCATGCTTGTTTCAGTCCAGGTTTGGATAATTTTTGGGGTTGTTAGTGACTTGTCGATTTTGCTTCATGACAGAGGCAACTCCGAAGACTATTATGAGGGTTATGGGAGTCAAGGGCCTCACGCTTTACCATCTCAAGAGTCATCTTCAGGTGCGTGTGCATGGGCAGAATTAGGTTTTTGTTTCTCTCTCTCTCTCTCTCTCTCTCTCTCTCTCTCTCTCTCTCTAGATCTCATATGTGTTTTGGTTTCTGGTTTTATTGTTCTCAGAAATTCAGGCTAGGGAAGCAGCACAAGGAGTTCGGTGATCACTCGGTCAAGGATGGTAAATCATAAGATCTACTTATTAAAATTGATGTGCATGGATCATGTTTCTGTTCTACATATCATGGTTCAGTTATCTACTAGATCTCACATATATGTTTGCATTCCCTCACTTAAGTCATAGTTAAACCTAGCTTATTCATCTGGAAATATGTTACATGCATGCGTGTTAGTGTCTTTCCGAAGCAACCTGTTATGCCTAGGTGCTTAACCTAGCTGCCAAGTTTACTCTCTCTTTTGGCAATCTCTCTTTTTTGGTCAAAAAGGCAAAGTAGTACTCTATCTCTTGTTCATATCATCGCCTTAATAAACTACACCTTCAAATTACCTGCAGCTATGGAGATGCAACGGAATGCAGCCTCTTCGTCTTCGGGTATGATGGGAAGAAGCATGAACGAGTAAGCTTCACAACATCATATACAGATTATACAGTGCATTTCCAAAAGACTGCTAGCTAACGTTCATTTGGTGTCGTCAAATAACCACCACAGCCGCAGCACGCACATGAACGAGTCACTAAGGATGCAGATGGAGGTCCAAAGAAGGCTCCATGAGCAGCTGGAGGTATAAATTAATTACATTTTGGCATCTAAAATTTTGGGAAGTTTACACATACATATATATACTGATATACATGGTACAACTATGATCTGTTCCTGGCCCTACATCAACCACAAACATGCATGTTTCTTCTGTACTTTGCATGCAATGCATGCAAGAACGTTCCGAGGAAACTTACATTAATCTTGCCGAGTTGCTGGCAGCTGATATGGCAATGATGCTTGTCCTTTACACATGCATGTTGGTCCATGTGAACCTCCATGCTTGCTTGGTTGCAAGAATATTTCATGGGAAGTTTACTACTTTACTTGGCACACGTCTTTTTGGTAGCACTCATGAGCTTGGTACATATGCATTTTAACCTTTTTTAAGGCAGAAGAAATTATCACTTTGCATTGCCATGACGCCAACATTATGTGGCATCCCCATGCAGGTGCATTTTCACTTTCAAGGCTGTGATCACTTTGCAATGATGCCAATATGCCATGTGTTGTGTATGTGCAGGTGCAGAAGCACCTCCAGATGAGAGTGGAGGCCCAGGGGAAGTACATGCAGTCCATCCTGGAGAAAGCCTACCAAACCCTCGCGTCCAGCGATTGCGCCACGTGGCCTGCTGCCGCCGGGTACAGATCTCTAGGTGGCAGCCAGGCGCCGGCCCTCGACCTCGGCGGCTCCATGAGCTTCCAGGACCTCACCCTGTATGGAGGGTCGTCGAGCCATCTGGATCTGCAGCAGCACATGGAGATGAGGCCGACCATGGCCATGGACAGCTTCTTGGCGTTCAACGAGAGCTGCATTGGATCAGCAACAGTCAGGAGCTGCTCCACCGGGAAGAGCCCGATGATGTGGGGCAACGGCGATGATGAGCAGGCCAAGAGTGGTGGCAGCGCCGATGAGCTTCTCCAGATGGCGCCGTCGTGCATGATGGAGGCGGGTGGCGGCAGCGGCGGCTCAATGGATCCGATCATGTCATTGTCCGGCGACTCCTTGGGCAGTAAGGGCTTTGACGGCCCAATCATCAGCTCAAAGCTTGAGATGAGGTCATCTCCACAGCAAGTAGGAAGTGAGAGGAACTTGTCCTACGGGTAATTCAAGATCTTAAATAATGTGTTTTTTGTTCTTCTTTGGAAACACAATTAAGAGGTAATTAGTTACGTTAATGTGCTGTTGTCATGAAACAAGCTTAATTGGATCTTTTGCTAAGATCACTAAATAAGCATGGGCTGAGGTGTAGCTAAGAGTTCAGAGAGAGGGGTCATCATATGCTGATGATGCCCAATGGTTTTCTTTTTTGAGGATATAGCGGGTAACAAAATTGTATTTTAACATATTGGCGTTGGTTTTAAGGTTTGTACATTTTGGTGTAGCTGTGAAAGCATGCAGCTGGTGTGAAACATGCTTCTATTATAATTCTTGTTCGGTGCATGTATTAACAATAATAATAGAGGAACAACACTCTGAGATTTATTGATGTCACGCTGTTTAGTTATGCATGTGATAATGTGTTCTCTCGTGTTATGTTTGAGTCAATTAAGTTGTGATTAAAGGCCATGTTGCATGTCTTTTTTTCCCCTGGACCGGTTGTTTCTTCTAGTTAGCTTGCACATATTAATTTTGATTTTCAATCTTAGTATATTTCTTTTGAGGAAATTAAGAAACCTTAGTATATATTTTCTCCATCCTTTTGATGGGACACTATGTTTTTTCATATTTGTCCTGAATTACGAGTCGCGATTAGTCTTCCGAGAGGATTTTCTTGATCACTTTCAACTCTACCCATATGGATCGCTTCATAAACACTTCGGATACCTGCCCCTTGATTTGCATGACATGGATTCATTGGTTTGGTTCACCCAATCGATAGATTAATTAACATAATTATTGGTGCAATATTTATTTTTTAAGAAGGGAATTACACACTATAAAAGGAAACGGATGGAGTAGTATGCATCACATTATTAATTTCTTACATGGTTGCGGTCGCACAGGAATGGAGGTTTTAAAAAAGGGGCTGTAAATATAAGTCAACAAGAAATCGTAGCCTTCCATCTACTTATGGGTTTTTCCTTATGTTTTGTGCTAAAAACCCTCAACTCCATCACATTCTCATCATCAAGTCCCTTCTATTTTTCAAAATGCATCATAGTTCTATGATTTTAGTCATGCCGTCAATTTAACTTTCCAAAACAAAGGATGCTCTATTTATATCGGTAGGTCAACTACATCGGACTTCATGAAAGTCTAAAGTCGCAAAAAAAAAGTGTTCGGTTGGTTGCACGTTTCTAAACCAATAGCAGATGTCATTTCAAAATTACTCAACTATCAGATTTTTCCATTACATATATAATCAGCGTTCATGACTAAGAGTTTGAATAAGTTAGAACTTTGCATCAAGATTCATGCCCTCTCAATACAGAAATTTATGTTCATTGCCAAACAAAACAACATTTGAACTTATTTGCAAAAAAAAACATTTGAACTAGAAACTTTGCAGGGTCAACAATACACATGTATTACAGTGTGCATAAATTGTTTTAGACTTTTTGGTGCAACATCTATACCACTATATAGTGTACTAGTAAGATACACATGCATTCAAACTTACATGATGAAAATACGATTGAATATTGACATATCACATTATAACGGAAGCATCTAAATTTTGAGTCGCATACACATGCAGTATGAGATGTACATTTACTTTTCATAGTTCATGCCACTGAAAAATAATTCTAAATCATTCTTTGAAGATACCGTAAAACCTCGAACAATAAGTAAATAAATTAAAAGTGAATTGTTTTTTTAGAGGCATGTGTACATTGCTATGCCATATATAGAAGAAAAGTGTTAACTAATTGAAGTATGGAAGATTCTAGAACAAAATAGAAACACAGTGCTTCAGATTTGTTTTACCCAACGGTCAATTTTCCAAGTTATCCGTACACTATATAATGATATAGACAAATAACTTCACAATGTTAGCTATTCGATGAAGCCAATCCGAAGATAGAGATGGCAAATCCGAGCACTATTGGTTATTGTATATCTTCTTCACTCTACCAGATTCTGCCGCCTGTACTACTATCTTATGGTTGATACACATGACTTAAAAAAAGTACTTCTCCTTTGTTCTAGAATTTTTGTCTTCAATCCTCAGTTTTTCCTTCTAAATAAGTTACCACCATTTTTTTACTTTTATCTACAAACTTTAAATCATAGACACTTCTCTTTGTACTAGACCCTTCCATGCATTTTCTTTAAAAAATACCATTAATATTACCTCATGATTTTTTTTAACTTCAAGGCTATAATAGCGTACATTTGTCTTTGAAGATACAATACTAACTACTCAAAACTGCAATACGAGATAGTACTTCAAAACAATTTTTTGGGGGTTTATTTCACATGAGATCTGTGTTGTATATACCCTATAGTCTTCCGAATATCTGTAACTATAATTAGATTTTCAATGGGATGAACTACGAGAATTAAATATATATCTTATATGTTAGGCATGTAAGACTCCCAACTCACATGTTTGCATGTTATAAGTATGGCAATACACATTCGTACTTCGGTTATCTAAGCTCTCATGTGCAATGCACATGTACCTTGCAGTAAATATCTCTTACGCTCAAGTTTAGAGCAAGATTTATAATTTTTTATATATTTCTGATGCACCAGATTTTTTTTAGAAAAAACATCCTGCGTAGACCTGCAGAGTTTCAAATTCAAATGTCTATTTGTTTGGGAGGAAAAAAGAAGAGAAAGGTATTCACTGGATCTTGCTGCAAAACTGGCCGACTCAGATAAGGTTGTGTAGTTATATGGCTCTGAACTGTGCCTTAGAGCATTTACAACCAGACTCCTCACATTGGCATGCCAACGTAGGACAACTGACCGGATAGGAGAGAGAAGATAAAAGAATGACCATATTGAACCCCTCAAAGTCTCATTAAACGTCCGGACTGTCCGCCACTCCTCATACTCCCATATATGAGGGCAATATGAGAAGTGCCCAAATGTGTCCAGTCACTTACCACATATAGGATTTGGCCCACTGCAGAGCATCTTTCTATAGGAAAAAAGTGAGGAACATGGTTGTGTGCATGGACAAATGAACATGCCCGAACATTGACCGGAGAGCGGACTGAGAGCGGACTCGTCCGTGGGCGTTTGAAGGGCCAAAATTTGTTCAGTCCGTTGTAGACGCCCTTAGCTTTTGGAAAGTACAGGGGAGAGGGAGAGAGGGGAAGCATGAGAGTGTGAGACGGCGGAGACAGAGGTCTGTGCAGAGATTTCGAGGAAGCTTCTTCTTCCCCGGCCTTTTGCCCCAGCGCCCCACAGTAGCTAGCTTTGAGGGCAGCTTCGATTCGGGTCTCAGCCTCGAGGCACGCGAGCACAATTCCCTATGCGGATCGAGCATCTAGCTAGCTGCATGCATGGTGGTTGCCTCACGAGTCACTTTTGATTTTGCTCCAAAGGACGAAGAACCTGCGACTGCGATGTATGGGCGCGTGCCGGAAGCTTCCTTCTTCCGCGGTGCTGCTGCTGTTGCTGCTGTGTGGCAGCACTTGGCCGGTTGGCCCGTCTCTTTTGGCCGGCTAGCTTCTTGGTTCTCTCGGTGAAAAAGCGAAAGTCACTCAGGCCAGAGACTAAAAGCAGAGTTGTCCCGTTTTCTGCTCCGGTGGCGTTTCAAGCCCTCCTGAGCTCTTGACTGGCTCCTTCCTCTCTTGCAGTACACAGGGCACTTCATGGCTTCATGCGTTAGTCGGCGGTTTCATGGCCTAACTTTTCATGCAAATTTCAATGGCCACTAACACAAGCTTTTGTGCAAATTTTTAGAAGGCCATTATCCTTTTCTTCATCAGCTCCCTAGACACTGGTAAGCTATCAACAAAAAATTGCAATCAATGAAAAAAAAATTATCAGCAGTGTGGCGTGCCAAAAATACTAAGCCGGTTTTGGCATGCTTTTGGGATGCCTCTCAGCCGGTTTCTGGAAGATTTCCGGCAAAAAAATGAATGCCGATATCCATCACACGTGTGGCATAAAAGGCATTCGCTCACACGTCGTGTGTGGCATGAGCAGGGGGCAGCCCACACGGGCTGTGTGTGGACGAACAGTAGAATTGCCATACATGTGGGTGCAGCTACTTCGTGCCACACGTCCAACAAGTACTATTCATCTTTATTCCGGGCGTGTGTCACTAAGCAAATATGTTCAGACGTCCTGACGCAGCTACATTAGATACCCGCGGATGACGATTTAGTTGCCATCCGGGATGGCAAATATAGTTGTAAAAGCATGGCAATTCTCTCTGTTTTGGTTAACTATAGTTGTCATGTCTAATTTATGATAGTTGTCGCGTATAATCAAACCATAGTTGTCATGTGTGATTAACTAGTTGCCACATATGGTCAAACAATAGTTGCCATGTGTGTTTACCTAGTTGCCACGTGTGGTTAATCACCGTTGCCATGAATGTTTATCTGATTGCCACGTACGCGCAACTGCAGTTGCTTCTAGCAAACAATTCATAGTTGCCATGTGTGTTTGTCTAGTTGTCATGTACGCGCAACTGCAGTTGCCATCCAACAACGTACGACTGTCGTGTGGGCGAAAAGCAATTCGCCCACACGCGCATGGACTAGGTGGTGGCTGTGTCAGCAGAAACTACTTCGCCCACACAGCGCAGCTGGCAACCGCGTGCTGTGGGGCGTGTGGACGACCTCTCCAACGCCCACACACCGTCCTTGTCCTACGTGGCACGCTAATACTGTCTCGGAGTGTCAAGATTCGTGCAAACTTAACTAGACAGTGATCCAAGTGTGTGGGCGAGTTGCAATGTTGCCACATGCGTGTGGGCGTTAGTGTTTTCAAAAAAAAAATCCTGCATTTTTCTTAGTATTTTATTTTTCATATTTGTGGTTTGCTATTTTTAAAATTTAGTGTTTTTTCATTTCATTTTTTTTTTCTTTATCCAAATTCATGAATATGTTTTAATTTTAAGAACCTTGTTCATTTTCATTATAATTTTTTGATTTGGTTAATATGTTTTGAATTCATGATGATTTCTTCAACCTCATGATTTTTTTAGAATTAATAATTTTGTTTTGTAATCCCTTATTTCTTTTTCCAAATATGTGAATATTTTGCAAATCCATGGAAGTTTTTAAATTCACAAACATTTTAAAACTTTGCTTCATTTTTCAAATTCACTAAGAATTCTCTGCATGTGTGAACGTTCTTAAAATTTTGGGTCATTTTTTCCATATTCACCAAGAAGTTTCTGAATTTGTGAACATTTTAAATTCACGTAACTTTTTAAAATGCATGACCATTTTTTTCATTATCTAACATTTTTATTCATGATTTTTTTAGTTCAGGAATTTATTTCAAATTATGGAACACTTTTTAGATCCTGGGTTAATTTTTATATTCACAAATAGTTTACAAATCGTAAAAAATATTAAGGTTGTGAACATATTTTGAATTCACAATATTGTTTTAAGAATTATGGACATTTTAAATATAATAATGCCTAACTAGAAAAATAAACAAGGTAAGAATGGCTGTTGGCAGACGTGTGATTGTTTTATCGCTCGTTGGGCTAGACACATGTAGATGAGCGCTCTCTACAAAACCTGAGCTGGCCTGGCCCATGTAGACGAGCGTTTGCCCGTGGTGAAGGCAAATCCTAAACAGTGCCCGCTGCGCCCGTTTTAGCTGTTTTCACTAACGGGCGCATACCCCTTAGCGACGTGGGCTTGGCCCATCTACGTTCTTTCTTCTGCTTTTATCCCGCAAAAAAAAGTTAGAAACGCGTGGGAGGGATTCGATCCCTCGACATCTTCTTTCAATGCATGCCGCAGTAACCAACCGGCCAACCACACCAGATATGTTCATTTGGGTCTTCTTCGCTATTTTGTTCATTATCAACTATTTTCTTCATTCTTCATTCTTTTTTCCTTTATCCTGTTCCTTTTTCTCCTTTGTTGGAACGGTTTTGTTCTTTTTATTTTTATTTTTCTTTTTCTTTTTCTTTGTTAAATGCGTGATTTTTTTTCAAAATCTGATGAACCTTTTCAAATTTGTGAATTGTTTTTCAAAATGGATGATCTTTTTTTCAAAATCGATGAACTCTTTTTTCCAAATCAATGATTTTTTTTTCAAATTGATGAACTCTTTTTCCAAATCGATGAAATCTTTTTCAAAATTGGTGAACTCTTTTTCCAAATCGATGAACTCTTTTCAAAATTGATGAACTCTTTTTCCAAATCGATGAACTTTTTTTCAAAACCGATGAACTCTTTTTCAAAACCGATGAACTCCTTTTACAAATCGATGAACTTATTTCCAAGTCGTTGAACTTTTTTTCAAAATCGATGAACTCTTTTCAAAACCTATGAATTTTTTCAATTCGATGAACTCTTTTCAAAATCGATGAACTCCTTTTCTTTTTGAACTTTTGTGAACAGATGAACTTTTTCGTATTCTTGCCTTTTATTTTAATACCAATTTTTTTAAAATATGTGAAGTTTCAATTTTTTTCCATTTACATTAAAAAACACATTTCCATAATAGTTTTGAAATAATTCGCGAATCAAAGTGCTACAGTAAACAATAGAAATGTGCAATTAATTGCACTGCCACGTATTCTTAAAAAAGTTCGCTCCCTGAATTGATCGCTACCACACAGTTGTTGTGGTGGTTTGCCAAGGTCCTACGTTTTAATAGTGGTGCGAGTTCGATCCTCCACATCGCTACATTTTCTGTTATTTTATCGCGCTGCCCACGAGCTAGCGAACGAAGATTTGCTGGGCCGGCCCAAGTAGCACCACCTTCGAGCGCCAGTAGTCAAAACCGGCGCTCTCAGCGCTCTCAGCGCCGGTTAGGAACTCCCGTGGTGAAGCTACCGAGCTATGTTGAAGCGAGCACGTGCTATTATCTCTTAGCGGCCACTTTAAGCGATATATTGCACTGCATGTTGATATGTTCTAGACGTATCTATAATTTTTTTTATTTCATGTTCCAATTATACCGTCATTGCATAGATTTTGGCATCAATTATTATTATTATTTTGGACTAACCTATTAATTCACTATCTAGTGTGAGTTTCTGTTTTATGTTGTTTTTGGCCTTTTTAGGAAATCAATTTTTGGGGGAACAAAAAAAAAAGATACATCGGCAAGTTTCAAGTGCGCCAATTGTGGGCGTGAAGTGAAAAATTCCCGTTCTGGCTGGCAGTGGGCATCGGACTAAAAATCCTCTTTCACCGGGCCTTTCAGACTTGAAATCCAAACGCAGAGAGTGGTTCGAATCCACCTCAGAACGAACAATAAAAAGGCGTCGAGCGGGTGTAAGCTCGAGGAGCTAGGAGGATGGAAGAAAGCTTGACGCTTCTTTCATTGAACTACTCGAACTTTTTGTTAGAAAAAGAGGAAATAGCTCAGTTCAAGAGAGGGTTGAGCTTCATCAGGTTAGTGTGCACCAAATGATGAGGTTTCTTTCAGTTTCAGGAAGCACAAGAGAGGTGGAAGGCGGTGTCCATAAGCTCCACACGCCACTTGCTCATGGCCGAGGGCTACATGGAGCCCACATGCACTCCTCCAGTGCCTATGCCTTTATATTGACCCAAAACCCTTCATCATATTTAGCAGGATTTTTTGCCACCACACCTCTCTGATCCACCGCGATCCAATTTATAGGCCTTTTCTGGTATTCTGTCGCAGGAGAAATTCCTCACATCGACCATCTACATCATCCTTGCTACCACTAAGCCCACGGACCGTGGGTGAGTAGTTTTCTTTGGACTATGGGTCCATAGTAGTAGTTAGATGAGAAGTTCTCTTATGTTCTTCAATAAAATGATCACATTAGATGTCCTACATGGTTCTGATCCGTCTAATGCAATCTTTATGTTGTGTTTGTTGCGGTGCCATGAATTAATTGTTAGTTTATGATAATATTTATATATGTTCTATTCATGGATTTATAGGAATTCTTTGATGCATAATTTATAGACGTATATGCTCTCTGATGATCAATTAGTTGGGTACTGGCGATGATTAGGTGAATGGTCTTCATGTTCAATCTTACAATTAATCTACTACAATGATAGAAAGTGGAAAAGATTTATTGTGTTGTTGCCACTAAGAATAAAAAAATAGTTGCGTAGTTGTTTTTTAAATGTAGGGTGAAGACAATATACTATATACATCATGTCATCATGCTTAATGCAATACATTGTTTTAATTAATACTTTGAGATGCATGTTGAATAGTAGTCCTGGACTGGAGTATTAGCTATAAAATTTGGTGGATTAACGGTCTATAGATGTTTGTTCATGTATATGCAATTATGCCATGTATGATCATAATCATAAAAACTGTAATTTAATCAATACGCAACTGCAATTTATTCACCATGTCATATTATCTTTTATAGAGAGGTACCACTAGTGAAACTATGGATCCTATACATTTATCCATATTGCTTTCAACCTCAATAAATGCAACTTTATTTTTGTTTACAATCTGAACTTTTATTACTTCCATTACTATTATCACTTCCAAACACAAGTTGCATTAATCCTTATAACTAGAAACGCTAGTGAAACTGATAATCTCACTGGTCTCATTGGGGACTGAGGCACGTATTGTATTTCTGTGTGCATGTGTTGATCGATGGTCGTAGTACAAATACTCATACAAGTTCGATAAATCTTAAGTCAACCACTTAAGGCCACAAACCTCTATACTCGCAAAAAAAGAGAGGCTACAAACCTCTGCACTTGGGCCCCAAACAACTTCCTATAATAGAAGAAGCACTCATGGCAGATGATCCCTGATCCATATTGCATACTCCTGCGCCCCATCTTTTCTTTTCTAGGCCCGCCAAAATTAATTTTGCGTGTCTTTTTTCACTGGTTTTGGGAGGGTTCTAGAACCATCTTTGAACCAGTTTTTTATATATTTCTTTTTGTTGGTTTTACTGGTTTTCTTGCGCTTTCTTCTATTTTCCATTTCTTCTGTTTTCATTTTAAGTTTTAGATTATTGAATATTTTCAAATCACATACATTTTCTAAATCTGCAATCAATTTTTATTGAGATGATTTTTAATCCACAAACCTTCTTCTAATTCATACGAAATTTATGAAAATTTATTGAATTTGGTAATATTTTTGAATCTGGAATAATTTTATATTCATGAACTATTTATGAATGCGGATAATTTATGAATCCAACATTTTGATGAATTTGTGAACTTTTTTTAAAATCTACGATAATTTTCTGAATTCATTCAACATTTGGAATCCGTAAGTATTTTTTTCAAATTTTACAAAAAAATTATAAATTGGCTAACTTTGTTTTTCATATTGCAAACTATTTTATGATTCCTTGGATTTTCTGTTGGAAACTTGCTGACGTCCCTTATGTACATTTTTATCTATTTTTCAAAAATAAAACATGTAAACCAACCGGGTCGGCTTCTACACGCGAATAAATATAACGGACCTAATTGGTCGGCTCAGTAGGTACTGCCCCGTGCGCATCAGTCGATCACTAAGTTACGCGCGAGACAAGAGTGCAGGAGGCCAGGAGCTATATCTCGCCTATTATGAATCATCCATTGACCTCATCTCTATAGGGGATCACAAAGTGGGCCGGCCCAAGTTACCAACTAGCGGATTTGGGTAGCTTCAAAGACCGTAATTTTCAGAAGGTTCCATGCATTTTTTTTGTGTGTTTTTCATTATTAGTTTTCATTGGCCTTTATTTATGTTTTTAGTTTTTTTCTTCAAAAATTCAATTTGACATTTTTTAAATACGCATTGAACATATTTTGTATACCAGTTGAACATTTTTAAGATACAGTTTAACCAATTTGCAAATACTCATCAAATATTTTTCCAAATACATGTTTAATATTTGTTAAATGCACATTCAACATCTTCTAAATAAATGATGACATTTTTTAAACGCACATTGAACATGTATCATAAATGTTACGGAGATTTTTTAAATGTGTGGACATATTTTCAAATGTCATGAACATGTTTGAATGGTACAAAACATTCTTTCCGTAATTATGCAAAAGAAATTACATTGTATGAATACACATTGAAGATTTTTAAAATACTCGTTGATCGTTTTTTTCAAATACATGTTAAACATTTCTCAAATGCTCATTGACTATTTTGAAATACACGAAGATTTTTTTAAAAACACACATAGAAATTTTTTCAAAAAGGTCTTGAACATTTTTTTATAAACTGTGAACAATTGTTGAAATGTCCTGAAGCTTTATTTAGAGGTAAATATTTTTTTGAAAATTATGTAAACAAATATTTACACTGTACGAACATTTAAAACTTGTCACAAACAATTTTTAAAATGTGTGAAGATATTTTAAAGGCGATGAACAATTTTTTGGAGTTATATAACTCTTTTTTGTGAATATTTTAAGGGCCAGCCAATGTTGTCTTTGACGCGGCCCCTTAAATTTAGTACATTCCAATCTCCCACCCACTCCACAATCCACATGTATCCAACACGAGTCATTCCTGGCCTTTACCGTCCCGGCCGTGGACTGCTACAAATCTCTCTCCCTTCCCGAACTTGTATTCCTTCCCGTGTAGCACCCCTCCCTCATGATGGATATCCATTGTTCGGAGAGAGTCTGATGCCACGGTTGGCACTGTGAGTTGCGTCGATGCAGATCGGCTCTCACCATCTCAGTTAGGCTTGTATGGCTTGAGCAGATTCTAGCTTCTCTCTTTATCTTTCTTCACATTTATTGTTTTTGCCTGGTGTGACAGAGGTGTGTCGGAGGCTCGTTCTATCAACGATAGTGATTATTCGGTGATCTCGAAATCTGGATGTAATTTTATTATGTTTGAGATGCTTTGTACTTCCACTCGCAAAAAAAAAAGAGATGCTTTGTACTTCCAATGAACATTGATCTGGATCCTTTTTAGAAACAAGAAAAATTGGGCTCTATCTTGCTCCATGGTCTTATTTATCTCAACATGCAAGCATCCACATCATCATATAATTATGGATGGGATAAGACCCACCTCAACATGCAACTTTGCATGTATGGATGGAAAAGTCCCGCCGTGATTTTTTTAATTCTATTATTATACTTATACTTAATTAATATTTTACAACTATACATCATCAAATATAATAAGTTATATGTCTTTCTAATTTTGGTTAAATTTATATTGATCTAAATATATATGCCACGCAATCAAATCTA
Organism: Triticum aestivum; assembly: GCF_018294505.1. Taxonomy (NCBI): domain Eukaryota; kingdom Viridiplantae; phylum Streptophyta; class Magnoliopsida; order Poales; family Poaceae; genus Triticum; species Triticum aestivum. The sequence continues at coordinate 679,397,148 of NC_057812.1, read as the reverse complement.
ATTGAAATATATTGCAACGAATTTCCGCAGCAATCGCGCATGGTATCATCTATAGTTGGTATTATTGGTCAGCTCTACCAATGGGCCATTAAACAATAATTTTACGGCTAGCTGAGCATTCGTGTCCATGCATGCCAACAAGCCAGTAGAATAAACCAAAGTATGAAACGTAAAGTAGACACATGAAATCAAAACCATACAACACAATGGTCTATATACGCCTCCCGTGACCCGGATGATCGGGGTATGCCAGCTCGTAGCGCCGCCATGCCCGATATATTTCCTTTGTCCGTAGCTATGCTCCAGATTATTATGGCTACACACTTGTAAAGCCATCAAATATTTATATGCACACATCAGACAATATGCATATGGGAGTACTTTTTTTCCGGAAACTAAAGCAAAGTCTCATGGCTCAGCTATCAGGTTTTGTTCTTTAGCGAACAGATCATGCTCCAACGGTGATACACACGTACGTAACATGCTAGTACAATAATGAACGGTTGCACATAATCTTTACAAATTACGTCAAGATTCGAATTAATTAGCTCCACTGACCATGACACGAACGAGTCACTTGCATGCACTTGCACACTACACCCGGCCTATAAATAACAGCGCAAGCAACCCAAGAAAATCATCCCAAGCTAGCAAAGCCTGCAAAGCTTACCCACAGACCAGTAAGAGCAATGGCGCCGTCTAAGCTCGCCCTCTTCCTCGCCCTGAACCTGATCCTCCTCGCCGCCGTACAGGGCTGCGGGCCCAACTGCCCGCCTGTCGTTCCTACCCCGCCGATCCGCCCACCGCCTGTCGTGCCATCGACTGGCGGGGGCAGCTGCCCGATCAACACGCTGAAGCTGGGCGTGTGCGCCAACGTGCTGAACCTGCTGAAGCTCAGGATCGGTGTGCCGGCGAACGAGCAGTGTTGCCCGCTCCTGGGCGGGCTCGCCGACCTCGACGCCGCTGTGTGCCTCTGCACCGCCATCAGGGCCAACATCCTCGGCATCAAGCTCGACGTCCCCATCGACCTGACCCTCCTCCTCAACCAGTGCGGCAAGAAGTGCCCCGCGAACTTCACCTGCCCCATCTGATTCATCCATCCATGGATGAATGTTATACATGCATAATCGTCAACTCGTAACCAGTTTGCTTGTCATACGCGCGCATTATACGTATGATTTTTCTGTTACAGTTCGTATGTCAGGCGTTTGCATGGGCTCCCTCGCTCGTGCATGCATGCTTGATAGGCTTGTGATTGATCAATGTCATTGTATCCTGTTATGGTAGTAAATGCATGATTTGAATATTTGTAAAAGGATATACATCCTTGTACACGTACCTGGAATGAAAAGTTTGTTTAAGACTTCAAGTTGGGTTAATTCGACCCGTGATATGCCAGCATGAGTTGTATATTCATATGTAAGCGCATGCATGATTGCATCAATCATGATCAGATTCACATCTTTACCCATGCATTAGATACATCTTTCTGTTTTGCCTAAATGATCCTTGATAAAATTAAAAGTCATGCTGAATATTTTCTTCTTCTCTAATGCCACCTTTTACATCTTATGTTCACTGATCCATAAAAAACCAAGCATGCATGCATCGCACTACTGATTACTCCGCATGCCATATGTACACTGGTAGATGTCATAAGTGCATGCATGCATACTTAAGTTTTTTCTGAGCACGGTACACTCGCAGATGCTCACATACACTCACCTGTATGAACACAAATGCTTATGAACATTTTCTGCATCCGCAATCAATTTTTGTATTCAGAGATGTTTTTAATCTGCGAATTTCTTTCTAATTCAGGAACATGTTCTGAATTTACGAACATTTTTTGATTTTGGAACATTTTTTGAATGCCTCAACTTCATGAACTATTTATTACTGTAAACAATTTATGAATCCAAGATTTTTGTGATTGTGTGAACAAATTTTCAAATCCATGATAATTTTTTGAATTGATGAACATTTTTTGCATTCAACAATTTTGAAATCCGAGAACATTTTTTAAAATTGACAAACATTTCATAAATTGGCAAACTTTTTCCATATTTTCGAACTATTTTATGATTCCTTGGAATTTTTCTTCCCTCTTGGCCATTTTTAGTTGTTTTTCAAAAAACAATCACCTGTAAATAAATCTAGTCGGCTCCTATAAGAGAATAAATATAACGGACCTAAATGGTTGGCTCACTAGGTACCTCCCGGGTGCACATCAGTGGATCACTAAGTATCCCGCATGTGTTACCCGCGAGACATGAGCACGGGAGCTATATCTCGCCAATTGCGAGTCATCCATTGACCTCACCTGCAGGGATCGACAAAGTGGGCCGGCCCAAATTAGCAACTAGCGGTTTTCGGTAGCTTGCAAGACCGGTTTGTGGAATCTTCCACCCGGTTTGGCTGATTTTGGGAAGGTTCCATGCGTTTTTGTTATTGGTTTTCATCGTTCTTTATTTATGTTTTTCAAAATAGAAGTTGAATTTTTTGAATACAGTTTAAACATTTTCTGTACACAAGTTGAACAATATTAAGATACACTTTAACCATATTTCAAATCCTCCTCGAATATTTTTCCAAATACATGTTTAGTACTGCATTTGTTAAGCACACATTGAACATCTTTTCAATACACAATGAACATTTTCTAAACACACTTTAAACATGTATCATAAATGTTATGAAGATTCTTTTTAAACATGCAAATATATTTTCAAATGTCATGAACATGTTTGAATGGTTCAAAACATTCTTTTCATAGTTACACAGAAGAAATTATATTGTATGAATACATGTTGAACATTTTTCAAATACACATTAAATATTTTTTCATACTCGTTGACCATTTTTTCAAATACATGTTGAACATTTCTCATATGCTTATTGAATATTTTAAAAATACCTGAAGAACATTTTTGAAACACACATAGAATATTTTTTAAAGGTCATGAACATTTTTTTCTAACTGTGAACTTTTTTAATGCTAAAAAAATATATTTTTTTGATAATTATGCAAACAAATACTTACATTGTATGAAAATTTAAAACATGTGATGAAAAAGTTTTTAAACGTGTGAAGATATTTAAGGGCGTGAACAATTTTTTGGAGTGATATAACTCTTTTTTATGAATATTTTAAAGGCGGCCAATGATGGGATGTTAATACTGATTGGCTTATTCTAGGGCCGATCAATGTTCTCTTTGACGCCACCCCTTAAATTTAGTACAATCCAACCTCCCGCCCACTCCACATGTATCCATCACCACTCCCTCTCCCCCCGCCTTTGCCATGCCAGGCAGTCGAACACCGCGGATCTATCTCCCTTCCCGAACTCGTATTCCTTCTCTTGTGCCACATCTCCTTCATGGCGCCGATCCGTTGTCCGGAGAGAGTCCAATGCCACGGTCGACACTGTGAGTCACATCGACGCAGATCGACCCTCACCGTGCTCAATTAGGGTTATATGGCTTGGGCCGATTCACAAGTTCATGCGTGCCACCACTGGTCGCGCCGACCATGGCCCCCTGAGTGTCATGGTTGGTTGACTTGTTCCTCAAGATGATAGAGGCACTCATCTAGAAGATGGGTCTAAGTCGAAAGTCTGGCCAATGTCAAGGTCACTAGGTTGGCTTTCGGCCTTGCTGAACATATTTGGATGTTGCATCCTCATCACTACGACTATCAAGATTTTACATTTAAGACTTCGAGTAATAAAATATTTCATGAATCAGCCCATGAAATACATAAACTCAGAACATGTTGAGTTTGCTTTAGGTATCCGCCAACTCAATGGTGTTTCAGTTTTATTGTACAATTAGGCGGGCTACAATGGTCATACTTAAAGCAAACAAAGTATTTACTCCTTCCAAGTTCATAGGGCGCCTAATGAAAAACTGATAATCCAAGAGTACAAGTCGTCATGCATCTAGTGCGCCTTGTTCTCCCCAAGTGATTATTTCACACGAAAATAGCCGGCCAACGCGTCACCGCCTGTCCGTCTCGTTTTCGATGCCTTAGGTCCATGGCGGCTTGGTGAATTTCGGCCCTTACCGGTGGAGGGCTATGTTTTTATGTGTTTCTTCAAGTTCTGTTAGGTTTGTGTCCTTCTCAGAAAGACGAGACGGCGGCGGCTCTCAAAAATGGAATAAGGTTCTCCCCGCCAAGCACCCATCCTGGTGGTGTGTCTAGCATCATTGGTGGAGGTATGGAGGCATGTCTACGGCAGATCTTCCTTGGTGGATTAGCTCGGATCTGGTCATAGTTCATATATGTTGGTGTGTCTTTAGGTTGGATCCTTCGTCTACGCTACTCTTCATCGGCGATGATTGTTGTTCTACTCCGCTGGTCCTATGGGGCCTTAGCACGATGAGTTCCCGACTGTCTACTACAACAAGTTTTGCGTGGCTCCAGAGAGGGAGGGGCGATGACGGCGGCGCGCCTTCAACTCAATTAAGTGCTTGTAATTGTTTCCAAGTGTTTGTTGTACTTATTATTGAAGATGAATAGAATGAAAGTTTTCTCACGAAAAACTAGCCAACCAACACCCAACAAAACCCCTCTTAATTATTGTGTCTAATGTCCCTTTAATTTCTGCAATTAATGAAGCCAAAAAAGGCAGAAGTGCTGTTTGTTTATTAGCAAATTAATTAAGCATGGATGGTCCAATCAACGCCAAGAAAAACCTCCATGCGATTGTTCAAGCACGTTCACTTGAAGAGATATTAACGGTTGCTTTTCATCTAGCCCTCCCCTTTGCCTGCCGTTTCGGCGGCCAGTGGCGGTGGGATAATATTTTATTCCAATGATCATGGCAGTGGAAAATTTTTGGTGGCTCCGCTCCAGTTAGTAGTTTAGATTAGGGTTTTTAGTCCCCACAGATGCGGCACTCGTGTGGATGGCAACAGTTTTTCTTCGAGTTTGTCTTTCGGGCTTTGATCCTCCCTTAGTTTGTCCATTGGGACATACACAACGAAGCTCCAGGGTAAATTTCCGCCGTCTTCTTGGGGCGTAAGAAGTTCATCCGCACTATCTTATTTTATCTCAACATGCAAGCATCCACATCACCATACAATTATGGATGGGAGAAGACCCACCTCAACATGCAACTATGCATGAAAAATGCTCAACATCAAATTCAACCATGCATGAGATTTTTTAATTCTGTTATTGTACTTATTACAACTATACACGATCAAATATAATAAGTCGGATGTATTCCTAAGTTTGGTTAAATTTTTATTAATCTAAATATTATATGCCACACAATCAAATCTAATAAAACTAAAAATATATTGCAACCGATTATCGCAGCAACGTGCGGGGTATCATCTAGTTGGTATTATTGTCGGGTCTATCTAGGACACATCTAGATGTGACATACATCTAAGCTCCACTCTGTTTATGGTCTATTTTTTGGGTCTGTCTAGGACACATCTAGATGTGACATACTTATGTCACATCTAGATGTGACATACTTATGTCACATCTAAGCTGATGTCCATTCTGTTTGTGGTTTTTTTGTCCTTTTTTGTTTCTTGTTGCTGTATTATATATATTTGTGGGAGCTTAGATGTGACATCCTTAAAAAACATCTAGATGTGAATTAGACAAACTGTATTTTTTTTGTCCTAGTATTTTTTGTTTCTTGTTGCTGCATTATATATTTGTGAGAGCTTAGATATGACATTCTTAAAAAAAATATCTAGATGTGAATTAAACAAACTGTTATTCGTCAACATAACCAATGGATACAGATTTACTAATAATTATACAGCTAGGTAAGCATACGTGTCCATGCATGCCAACGAGCCAGTAGAACAAACCAAAGTATCAAACGTAATGTAGACACATGGAATCAAAACCATATGCAACGCAATGGCCTATATACGTCTCTCGTGACCCGGATGATTGGCGTATGCCAGCTCGTAGCGCTGCCATGCCCGATATATTCCTTTGTCCGTTGCTATGATCCAGATTATTATGGCTATACACTTGTAAAACCATCAAATATTTATATGCACACAGCAGACAATACGCATATGGGAGTACTATTTTTTGGAAACTAAATGAAAGTCTCATGGCTCAGCTATCAGGTTTTGTTCTTTAGTGAACAGATTATGCTCCAATGGTGGTATACACACGTAACATGCTAGTACAATAATGAACGGTTGCACATAATCTTTACAACTTACGTCAAGAGTCAAATTAATTAGCTGGACTGATCATGACATGAACGAGTCACTTGCATGCACTTGCACACTACACCCGGCCTATAAATACCACCCCAAACAACCCAAGAAAACCATCCCAAGCTAGCAAAGCCTGACAAGCTTACCCACAGACCAGTAAGAGCAATGACGCTCTCCAAGCTCGCCCTCTTCCTCGCCCTGAACCTGGTCCTCCTTGCCGCCGCCCAGGGCTGCGGACCCTACTGCCCGCCGGTCGTACCTACCCCACCGATCCACCCACCGCCTGTCGTGCCATCGACCGGCGGGGGCAGCTGCCCGATCAACACGCTGAAGCTGGGCGTGTGCGCCGACGTGCTGAACCTAGTGAAGCTCAAGATCGGCGTGCCGGCGAACGAGCAGTGCTGCCCGCTCCTGGGCGGGCTCGCCGACCTTGACGCCGCCGTGTGCCTCTGCACCGCCATCAGGGCCAACATCCTCGGCATCCAGCTCAACGTCCCCATCGACCTCGTCCTCCTCCTCAACCAGTGCGGCAAGAAGTGCCCCTCCGACTTCACCTGCCCTATCTGATCCATCGAGCTATCGATGAATATTATATACATACATAATCGTTGTACTCGTAACTAGTTTGCATGTCATACGTACGCACCACACGTATATTTTCTATGTTCCAGTGCAGGCACTATATGTCAGGTGTTTGCGTGGGCTCCCTGGCTCGTGCATGCATGCTTGATAAACTTGTGATTGATCAATGATCAGTGTATCTCGTTATGGTATCTAAATGCATGATTCATGTATTTGTACAAGGATATACAAAGTTGTCTTGACAGTACATGAAGTTAAATTGTTCATATGTTTACTAACCTTTTAATAAAAGTTGTATGAAGTTTTGTGTGGATGAAGTTTTTAAGATCTAGGGGAGATATCGATATGAGACAAATAAGAAGAGGCAAAAGCCTAAGCTTGGAAATGCCCAAGGCACCCCAAAAAATATTCAAGAAGTCTCAAGCGTCTAATTTTTATTTGTTCACATGATATGTGTTATTCTTGGAGCGTCCTTTGCATTTTTGTTTGCTTTGCTTGTTGGTATTTTACAATCATCATATCATGATCACATTTCATAGGGAGATATGCACATTGGTCATGAATTTGTAGAATGCTCTATGCATTGCACTTATATTTTTTGAGTTGTGGTATTTATAGAATTGTTCATTTGATTCAGTTATACATGTTAAGAGCATTGCGAAAAAACATGCTTTTATAGAAAGGGTAATAACTCTTGCTTAACTTATACTCCCTCCATTCCAAAATATGTGTCTCAACTTTGTACTAACTTTGTACGAAAGTTAGTATAAAGTTGAGTCACTTATTTTGGGACGGAGTGAGTACCTTTCTAGACAGTTGAATAGCAATTGGTTGCTTGCTTGGATTTATATATTGGAACAAAAATATAGGTATAATGTTGGAAATATGCCCTAGAGGCAATAATAAAATGGTTATTATTATATTTCCTTTTTCATGATAATTGTCTATTGTTCATGCTATAATTGTGTTATCCGGAAATCGTAATACATGTGTGGATACATAGACCACAACATGTCCCTAGTGAGCCTCTAGTTGACTAGCTCGTTGATCAATAGATGGTTACGGTTTCCTGACCATGGACATTGGATGTCATTGATAACGGGATCACATCATTAGGAGAATGATGTGATGGACAAGACCTAATCCTAAGCATAGCACAAGATCGTGTAGTTCGTCTGCTAAAGCTTTTCTAATGTCAAGTATCATTTCCTTAGACCATGAGATTGTGCAACTCGCGGATACCGTAGGAATGCTTTGGGTGTGCCAAATGTCACAACGTAACTGGGTGGCTATAAAGGTGCACTACGGGTATCTTCGAAAGTGTCTGTTGAGTTGGCATGAATCGAGACTAGGATTTGTCACTCCGTGTGATGGAGGGGTATCTCTGGGCCCACTCGGTAGGGCATCATCATAATGAGCTCAATGTGACCAAGGAGTTGATCACGAGATGATGTGTTACGAACGAGTAAAGAGACTTGCCAGTAACGAGATTGAACAAGGTATAGGGATACCAACGATCGGATCTCGGGCAAGTATCATACCGGTAGACAAAGGGAATTGTGTATGGGATTGATTGAATCCCCGACATCGTGGTTCATCCGATGAGATCATCGTGGAGCATGTGGGAGCCAACATGGGTATCCAGATCCCGCTGTTGGTTATTGGCCGGAGAGATGTCTCGGTCATGTCTGCATGCCTCCCGAACCCGTAGGGTCTACACGCTTAAGGTTCGATGAAGCTAGGGTTATAAGGAATAGATGTACGTGGTTACCAAATGTTGTTCGGAGTCCCAGATGAGATCCCAGACGTCACGAGGAGTTCCGGAATGGTCCAGAGGTAAAGATTTATATATGGGAAGTCCCGTTTTGGACACCGGAAGTGTTCTGGGCGTTATCGGTAACGTACCGGGACCACCGGAAGGGTTCGGAGGTCCACCGGGAGGGGCCACCAGCCCCGGAGGCCTGCACGGGCCATGTCTGGGAAGGGACCAGCCCCTAGGTGGGCTGGTGCGCCTCCCACAAGAGGTCCAAGGCGCAGTGAAGGGGAGAAGGGGGAAACCCTAGGCTCAGATGGGCCTAAGGCCCACCTAGGGTGCCCCCCTCTCTCCCCCTCTGGCCTCCCCCTAGATGCATCTAGGGCTGGCCGCCACCCCTAGGGGGGGACCCTAGATGGGGGCGCAGCCCTTCCCCCTATATATAGTGGGGGTTTTGGGGCTGCCACAGACACGATTCTCCCTCTCTCTTGGCGCAGCCCTACCCCTCTCCCTCCTCGTCTCTCGCAGTGCTTGGCGAAGCCCTGCTGGAGTGCCACGCTCCCCCACCACCACCACGCCGTCGTGCTGCTGCTGGACGGAGTCTTTCCCAACCTCTCCCTCTCTCCTTGCTAGATCAAGGCGCAGGAGACGTCACCGGGCTGCACGTGTGTTGAACGCGAAGGCGCCGTTGTTCGGTGCTTACATCAGATTTGGCCGCGATCTGAATCGCTTCGTGTATGACTCCACCGTCTGCATTCTTTCAACGCTTCCGCATCGCGATCTTCAAGGTTATGAAGATGCACTCCCCTCTCTCTCGTTGCTAGTTTCTCCATAGATTGATCTTGGTGATGCATAGAATTTTTTTAATTTCTGCAACGATCCCCAACAGTGGCATCATGAGCTAGGTCTATGCGTAGTTTCTATGCACGAGTAGAACACACATTGTTGTGGGTGTTGATTTTGTCAATTTACTTGCCATTACTAGTCTTATCTTGATTCGGCGACATCGTGGGATGAAGCGGCCCGGACCGACCTTACACGTACGTTTACGTGAGACAGGTTACACCGACTGACATGCACTAGTTGCATAAGGTGGCTAGCGGGTGTCTGTCTCTGCCACTTTAGTCGGATCGGATTCGATGAAAAGGGTCCTTATGAAGGATAAATAGAAATTGACATATCACGTTGTGGTTTTTGCGTAGGTAAGAAACGTTCTTGCTAGAAACCCATAGCAGCCACGTAAAAACATGCAACAACAATTAGAGGACGTCTAACTTGTTTTTGCAGGGTATGCTATGTGATGTGATATGGCCAAAAGAATGTGATGAATGATATATGTGATGTATGAGATTGATTATGTTCTTGTAATAGGAATCACGACTTGCATGTCGATGAGTATGACAACCGGCAGGAGCCATAGGAGTTGTCTTAATTATTTATGACCTGCGTGTCACTGAAAAGGCCTTGTAATTACTTTCCTTTATTGCTAACCGTTAGCCATAGTAGTAGAAGTAATAGTTGGCGAGACAACTTCATGAAGACACGATGATGGAGATCATGGTATCATGCCGGTGACGATGATGATCATGGCGCCCCGGAGATGGAGATCAAAAGGAGCAAAATGATATTGGCCATATCATGTCACTATTTGATTGCATGTGATGTTTATCATGTTTTACATCTTATTTGCTTAGAACAATGGTAGCTTAAAATAAGATGATCTCTCACTAACATTTCAAGAATTGTGTTCCCCCTAACTGTGCACCGTTGCTAAAGTCCATTGTTCCGCAGCACCACGTGATGATCGGGTGGGATAGGTTCTAACGTTCGCATACAACGGGTGTAAGGCAGATTTACACACGCAATACACTTAGGTTGACTTGGCGAGCCTAGCATGTACAAACATGGCCTCGAAACACGGAAGACCGAAAGGTCTAACATGAGTTGTATAGAAGATACGATCAACATGAAGATGTTCACCGATGATGACTAGTCCGTCTCACGTGATGATCGGACACGTCCTAGTTGACTCGGATCATGTATCAGTTAGATGACTAGAGGGATGTCAATCTGAGTGGGAGTTCATTAAATAATTTGATTAGATGAACTTAATTATCATGAACATAGTCTAAAACTTTGCAATATGTCTTGTAGATAAAATGGCCCACGCTAATGTTGCCCTCAACTTCAACACGTTCCTAGAGAAAACCAAGCTGAAAGACGATGGCAGCAACTACACAGACTGGGTTCGTAACCTGAGGATTATCCTCATAGCTGCCAAGAAAGCATATGTCCTTGAAGCACCGCTAGGTGACGCACTTGTTTTCCCAGCGACTCAAGACGTTATGAACGCCTGGCAGTCGCGTAGTGATGATTACTCCCTGGTTCAGTGTGGCATGCTTTACAGCTTAGAACCGGGGCTCCAAAAGCGTTTTGAGCAACACGGAGCATATGAGATGTTCCAAGAGCTGAAAATGGTTTTCCAAGCTCATGCCCGAGTCGAGAGATATGAAGTCTCCAACAAGTTCTACAATTGTAAGATGGAGGAGAACAGTTGTGTCAGCGAGCACATACTCAAAATGTCTGGGTTGCACAACCGCTTGTCTCAGCTGGGAGTCAATCTCCCGGATGACGCGGTCATTGACAGAATCCTTCAGTCGCTTCCACCTAGCTACAAGAGCTTTGTGATGAACTTCAATATGCAGGGGATGGAAAAGACCATTCCTGAGGTATATTCAATGCTGAAATCAGCGGAGGTGGAGATCAAAAAGGAACATCAAGTGTTGATGGTGAATAAAACCACTAAGTTCAAGAAAGGCAAGGGTAAAAAGAACTTCAAGAAGGACAGCAAGGGAGTTGCCGCGCCCGGCAAGCAAGCTGCCGGGAAGAAGCCAAAGAATGGACCCAAGCCTGAGACTGAGTGCTTTTATTGCAAGGGAAACGGTCACTTGAAGCGGAACTTCCCCAAGTACTTAGCGGATAAGAAGGCCGGAAATACCAAAGGTATATGTCATATACATGTTATTGATGTGTACCTAACCAGCGCTCGTAGTAGCTCCTGGGTATTTGATACCGGTGCGGTTGCTCATATTTGTAACTCAAAACAGGAGCTGCGGAATAAGTGGAGACTGGCGAAGGACGAGGTGATGATGCGCGTCGGGAATGGTTCCAAGGTCGATGTGATCGCCGTCGGCACGCTACCTCTACATTTACCTACGAGATTAGTTTTAAACCTCAATAATTGTTATTTAGTGCCAGCTTTGAGCATGAACATTGTATCTGGATCTCGTTTAATGCGAGATGGCTACTCATTTAAATCTGAGAATAATGGTTGTTCTATTTATATGAGAGATATGTTTTATGGTCATGCCGCGCTAGTCAATGGTTTATTCTTATTTAATCTCGAACATGATGGTACACATATTCATAGTGTGAATGCCAAAAGATGTAAGGTTGGTAATGATAGTCCCACATACTTGTGGCACTGCCGCCTTGGTCACATTGGTGTCAAACGCATGAAGAAAGATGGACTTTTAGAGTCTCTTGATTATGAATCATTTGACACGTGTGAACCATGCCTCATGGGCAAAATGACCAAGAATCTGTTCTCCGGAATAATGGAGCGAGCAACCAACTTATTGGAAATCATACATACTGATGTGTGCGGTCCAATGAGCATTGGGGCTCGCGGTGGTTATCATTATGTTCTCACCATCACTGATGACTTAAGTAGATATGGGTATGTCTACTTAATGAAACACAAGTTTGAGACCTTTGAAAAGTTCAACGAATTTCAGAATGAGGTAGAGAATCAACGTGATAGGAAAATAAAGTTCTTACGATCAGATCGTGGGGGAGAATATGTGAGTCACGAATTTGGCACACACTTAAGGAAATGTGGAATTGTTTCACAACTCACACCGCCTGGAACACCTCAGTGTAATGGTGTGTCCGAACGTTGTAATCGCACTCTATTGGATATGGTGTGATCTATGATGTATCTTACCGATCTACCGCTATCATTTTGGGGTTATGCTTTAGAGACTGCCGCATTCACTTTAAATAGGGCTCCGTCGAAATCCGTTAAGACGACACCGTATGAATTATGGTTTGGTAAGAAACCTAAGCTATCATTTCTGAAAGTTTGGGGATGCGATGCTTATGTCAAGCAACTTCAACCTGAAAAGCTCGAACCCAAGTCGGAAAAATGCGTCTTCATAGGATACCCTAAGGAAACTATTTGGTATACTTTCTACCTCAGATCCGAAGACAAGGTCTTTGTTGCCAAGAATGGATCCTTTCTAGAGAAAGAGTTTCTCTCAAAAGAAGTAAGTGGGAGGAAAGTGGAACTTGATGAAGTACCACCTCTCGAACCGGAGAGTAGCGCAGCGCAGGAAAATGTTTCCGCGGTGCCTGCACCAACTAGAGAGGAAGTTAATGATGATGATCAAGGAACTTCGGATCAAGTTACTACTGAACTTCGTAAGTCCACAAGGACACGTTCCGCACCAGAGTGGTACTATAACCCTGTCATGGAAATCATGTTGTTAGACAATGGTGAACCTTTGAACTATGAAGAAGCGATGGCGGGCCCAGATTCCGACAAATGGCTTGAAGCCATGAAATCCGAGATAGGATCCATGTATGAAAACGAAGTATGGACTTTGACTGACTTGCCTGATGATCGGCGAGCCATAGAAAATAAATGGATCTTTAAGAAGAAGACAAACACAGATGGTAATGTGACCATCTATAAGGCTCGGCTTGTCGCTAAGGGTTATCGACAAGTTCAAGGGGTTGACTAGGATGAGACTTTCTCACCCGTAGCGAAGCTGAAGTCCGTCCGAATCATGTTAGCAATTTCCGCATTCTATGATTATGAGATATGGCAAATGTACGTCAAAACGACATTCCTTAATGGTTTTCTTAAGGAAGAATTGTATATGATGCAGCCAGAAGGTTTTGTCGATCTTAAGAATGCTGACAAGGTGTGCAAGCTCCAACGCTCAATCTATGGGCTGGTGCAAGCATCTCGGAGTTGGAACATTCGATTTGATGAGATGATCAAAGCGTTTGGGTTTACGCAGACTTATGGAGAAGCCTGTGTTTACAAGAAAGTGAGTGGGAGCTCTGTAGCATTTCTCATATTATATGTGGATGACATACTATTGATGGGAAATGATATAGAATTCTTGGAAAGCATAAAGGCCTACTTGAATAAGTGTTTTTCAATGAAGGACCTTGGAGAAGCTGCTCATATATTAGGCATCAAGATCTATAGAGATAGATTGAGACGCCTCATTGGTCTTTCACAAAGCACGTACCTTGACAACATATTGAAGAAATTCAATATGGATCAGTCCAAGAAGGGGTTCTTGCCTGTATTGCAAGGTGTGAGATTGAGCACGGCTCAATGCCCGACCACGACAGAAGATAGAGAAAAGATGAGTGTCATCCCCTATGCCTCGGCCATAGGGTCTATTATGTATGCCATGCTGTGTACCAGACCTGATGTAAACCTTGCCGTAAGTTTGGTAGGAAGGTACCAAAGTAATCCCGGCATGGAACACTAGACAACGGTCAAGAATATCCTGAAGTACCTGAAAAGGATTAAGGATATGTTTCTCATTTATGGAGGTGACGAAGAGCTCGTCGTAAAGGGTTACGTCCATGCTAGCTTCGACACAGATCTGGATGACTCCAAGTCACAAACCGGATACATGTATATTTTGAATGGTGGGGCAGTCAGCTGGTGCAGTTGCAAGCAAAGTGTCGTGGCGGGATCTACATGTGAAGCAGAGTACATGGCAGCCTCGGAGGCAGCACCTGAAGCAATCTAGATGAAGGAGTTCATTACCGACCTAGGAGTTATTCCCAATGCGTCGGGCGCGATGACTCTCTTCTGTGACAACACTTGAGCCATTGCCCTTGCCAATGAGCCGAGGTTTCACAAGAAGACCAGGCATATCAAGCGTCGCTTCAAATCCTTTCGTGAAAATGTTCAAGATGGAGACATAGATATTTGTAAAGTGCATACGGACCTGAATGTCACAGATCCGTTGACTAAACCTCTTCCACGAGCAAAAAATGATCAACACCAGAACTCTATGGGTGTTCGATTCATCACAATGTAACTAGATTATTGACTCTAGTGCAAGTGGGAGACTGTTGGAAATATGCCCTAGAGGCAATAATAAAATGGTTATTATTATATTTCCTTGTTCATGATAATTGTCTATTGTTCATGCTATAATTGTGTTATCCGGAAATCGTAATACATGTGTGAATACATAGATTACAACCTGTCCCTAGTGAGCCTCTAGTTGACTAGCTCGTTGATCAATTGATGGTTACGATTTCCTGACCATGGACATTGGATGTCATTGATAACGGGATCACATCATTTGGAGAATGATGTGATGGACAAGACCCAATCCTAAGCATAGCACAAGATCATGTAGTTCGTCTGCTAAAGCTTTTCTAATGTCAAGTATCATTTCCTTAGACCATGAGATTGTGCAACTCCCGGATACCGTAGGAATGCTTTGGGTGTGCCAAACGTCACAACGTAACTGGGTGGCTATAAAGGTGCACTACGGGTATCTCCGAAAGTGTCTGTTGAGTTGGCACGAATCAAGATTGGGATTTGTCACTCCGTGTGACGGAGGGGTATCTCTGGGCCCACTCTGTAGGACATCATCGTAATGAGCTCAATGTGACCAAGGAGTTGATCACGAGATGATGTGTTACGAACGAGTAAAGAGACTTGCCGGTAACGAGATTGAACAAGGTATAGGGATACCAACGATCGAATCTCGGGCAAGTATAATATCGGTAGACAAAGGGAATTGTGTACGGGATTGATTGAATCCCGGACATCGTGGTTCATCCGATGAGATCATCGTGGAGCATTGATACGTCTCCAACGTATCTATAATTTTTGATTGTTCCATTTATTATATTATCAACCTTGGATGTTTTATATGCATTTGTATGCTATTTTATATGATTTTTGGGACTAACCTATTAACCTAGAGCCCAGTGCCAGTTTCTGATTTTTCCTTGTTTTAGAGTATCGCAGAAAAGGAAAATCAAATGGAGTCCAATTGACCTGAAACTTCACGGAACTTATTTTTGGACCAAAAAAAGCCCACGGAGTATCGGAGTTGGACCAGGAGAGTCCCGGGCTGCCCACGAGGGCGGGGGGTGCGCCCACCCCCCTGGGCGCGCCCCTGCCTCGTGGACAGCCCGGAGGTCCACCGACATACTTCTTCCTCCCATATATACCCATATACCCTAAAAACTTTGGGGAGCACAATAGATCAAGAGTTCCGCCGCCAGAAGCCTCCGTAGCCACCGAAAACCAATCTAGACCCGTTCCGGCACCCTGCCGGAGGGGGAATCCCTCTCCGGTGGCCATCTTCATCATCCCGGTGCTCTCCATGACGAGGAGGGAGTAGTTCTCCCTCGGGGCTGAGGGTATGTACCAGTAGCTATGTGTTTGATCTCTCTCTCTCTCTCTCTCTCTCTCGTGTTCTTGAGGTGACACGCTTAAGGTTCGATGACGCTAGGATTATAGGGAATAGATGTATGTGGTTACCGAATGTTGTTCGGAGTCCCGGATGAGATCCCGGACGTCACGAGGAGTTTCGGAATGGTCCGAAGGTAAAGATTTGTATATGGGAAATCCCGTTTTGGACACCGAAAGTGTTCTGGGCGTTATCGGTAACGTACCGGGACCACCGGAAGGGTTCGGGGGTCCACCGGGAGGGGCCACCAGCCCCGGAGGCCTTTGTGGGCCAAGTGTGGGAAGGGACCAGCCCCTAGGTGGGCTGGTGTGCCTCCCACAAGAGGCCCAAGGCGCAGGGAAGGGGAGAAGGGGGAAACCCTAGGCTCAGATGGGCCTAAGGCCCACCTAGGGTGCGCCCCCCCTCTGTCCCCTTCTGGCCGCCCCCTAGATGCATCTAGGGCTTGCCGCCACCCCTAGGGGGGGGGGAACCCTAGATGGGGGCGCAGCCCCTCCCCTCCCCCTATATATAGTGGGGGTTTTGGGGCTGCCACAGACACGAGTCTCCCTCTCTCTTGGCGCAGCCCTACCCCTCTCCCTCCTCGTCTCTCGCAGTGCTTGTCGAAGCCCTGCTGGAGTGCCACGCTCCTCCACCATCACCACACCGTCATGCTGCTGCTGGACGGAGTCTTCCCCAACCTCTCCCTCTCTCCTTGCTGGATCAAGGCACGGGAGACGTCACCGGGCTGCACGTGTGTTGAACGCGGAGGCGCCGTTGTTCGGTGCTTAGATCGGATTCGGCTGCGATCTGAATCGCTTCGTGTATGACTCCATCGATCGCGTTCTTGCAAAGCTTCCGCATCGCGATCTTCAAGGGTATGAAGATGCACTCCCCTCTCTCTCGTTGCTAGTTTCTCCATAGATTGATCTTGGTGATGCGTAGAATTTTTTTAATTTCTGCAACGATCCCCAACATATATATGAGGTAGTATAGGGTGGAGATTCCCGCATCGGAGAGGGGATTGAAGATTGATCAAGGCACGACACGGCGGCGGCTACCTCTTATCTTAGAACCCTAGTTCCTCCCGTCCCTTCCCCCTCCCAGATTCGGCACTGATGTGCTTGGAAGGAGCGGATCTTGTAAACCTAGCTACCTTAATCCAATGAGACTCATGTCGTGCTAATAGCTCGTCCCACATGGCTCGCTGTGCAGTAGCTCCTTGGCCGCCTTGTAAGAACGTGTGGTGCCCCCATATTTGGTTTTGGTAATTGATGACAATCTCTATGGACCAATGGCTGCCTTGAGTTATATTTGAAGGGTTTGTACATAGGTTTTTCTCGGTGTCCATTTGTTGGTTTCAAGTATAGTATGTGATGACCAAGGTGCTATTCAAGGAATTATCGAAAGATTAGGTCATGTGAGAGGTTGAGCAAGACTAAGTGAAAGAGTGAATCAGGTTGATCATCACACACAATGTACAAGATGTACGGAGAGGGATCAAGTGATCCCATGGTATGGTAAGTATTGTCCATTATGCCTTGTGTACTAACACATGTTCCACGTGAGAGTTCTATGTGGGGTTAGGTATGTTTCCATGGGTTTGCATCAAGAGGAAGATCTCATACAACCCATGGAGGATGCCATCAAGTGGTGATCGTCATCAACATTTGCGGTGTTCAAGTTCAAGAGATGCGTCATGAAGAGATCAAGTGCTTGAAGCTTGCCTTCCATTGTGGTGCCAATGGACTTGTGAAGATGTGCCGAAGAGTGGCTCACCCAGATTGGAGTATGAGGGAGCAATCAATCAATCTTCATTGAGCCAACACAATCAAGAAAGGTGGTCCAACTTGAGGAAGTCAAGATCATCATCATCTAGCTCAAGTGGACTATGTGCAAGGCAAATGTTTGCCCTTGATAGGTTTTCCATTTTACCGGTCTCATGGTGGTAGTTGGGAGACCGGGTTATATGATCGATTGCCGTACTATCAAGGGGGGGGGGGGCTATCAAATTAGTAGCTTGATCGTATCATTCGTAGAGAGCTCAAACCATTGCATCCTTGCATCATCTTTCTTGGTTCTTGTTTGGTGTTTTTCATTGTGAGTTTTTGAGCTTATGGTCATCTTCATGACAAGCTCGAGTTCATCAAAAACGGAGTTCACATGCCTCTTCTATAATGTTTTCGATGATGGAGTTTTTGCCGGCTCTTCATTCATAGAGGTTCCACATCTCTATATCATTGGCATTTTTCTACTATCGTTGATTGGATGGTAGTCGTTCTCATCTATCCAACAAGCTTGAGTTTTCTCAATTCGAAGCTCATTGGTAGAAGTTATGGCAGCTCAGGCTTTCCTGCATCCATCTGTTTTACTTAGGCCCTCTGTTGCACTCTAGCGGTAGTACCACTTGTGCGGTACTTCCGCAGTTCCTGTGCCGCAGGTACTACTGCTTGTTTTCGGCTTCTGGACTCTTTATCGCTTTAGCGGTAGTAGGGTGGCACTAGTAGAAAAAGGGTCAAATGTGAAGCACATTAGTGTCGGTTTGAATTTGAGCCGGCACTAATGTGACCATTAGTGCCGGTTCCAACGGCTAGGCGGGCGGGCATCATTAGTACCGGTTCATGGGCAACCTTTAGTACCGGTTCATGCCAAGAACTGGTACTAATGAGGCCAGTGCGGCTGTGGTCAGGCTGGGGCCCCCACGAAGACCTTTAGTACCGGTTCATGGCATGAACCAATACTAGAGTTTCTTAGTAAGCTGATTTTTAGTCCCACCTCGCCAAGAGAGAGGCAGTATGAGCGGTTTATAAGCTGTGAGTGCAGAGACAATGACGAAGAGGCGCAATGCTCACCAGCACGTTGATTAGCTTCAAGCCTTTCTGAATAGCATAGATTGCACTGAGCTATGTGCAGTGCAGTCTACACTATTCCGAAAGGCTTGAAGCAAATTAACCAGCATTGCACCTCTTTTTTATTTTTAATAACTTATTTGAACTCCGGACTTCTTGTGTTCAGTATGCAGCATTCAAAGCGACGTCATCAATTTCCAACATGTTCTGACATCATTTGCTGTTTTCAGTCATTTACCGATATGTTTAAAGAGCTAAATGACCGTGAAATTGAAAATCACTACAAAATGAACTGTGAAAATGTTGAAATTTAGCATGGTATCATCATTTCACCCGCATAGCATGTGCGAAAGAGTAGAGAGGGTCACGGCAAAAACTGGATGCACTTCGTGTACAAACTGGACAGTCTCTTTCAGAGTATCAGGGTTTCGGATGATAACTCATCTATTACACGGGCACTTCAATGTTTTTTAAACTTATTAGAACTCCGGACTTCTTTTGTCTTCAGTATGCAACATTCAAAGCGACATCGTCAATTTTCAACATGTTCTGACATCATTTGTTGTTTTTCAGTCATTTACCTAATTGTTTAGAGAGCTAAATGACCGTGAAATTGAAAATCACTACAAAATGAACTTTGAAAATGTTGAAACTTGGCATGGTATCATAATTTCACCCGCATAGCATGTGCGAAAGAGTAGAGAGGGTCACCGCAAAAACTGGACGCACTTCGTGTACAAACTGGACAATCTCTTTCGGAGTATCAGGGTTTCGGACGAGAACTCATCTGTTACACGGGCACTTCAATATTTTTTAAACTTATTTGAACTCCAGACTTCTTTTGTGTTCAGTATGTAGCATTCAAAGCGATGTCATCAATTTTCAACATGTTCTGACGTCATTTGTTGTTTTTCAGTCATTTACCTAATTGTATAGAGAGCTAAATGACCGTGAAATTAAAAATTACTACAAAATGAACCGTGAAAATGTTGAAACTTGGCATGGTATCATCATTTCACCCGCATAGCATGTGCGAAAGAGTAGAGAGGGTCACGGCAAAAACTGAACGCACTTCGTGTACAAACTGGACAATCTCTTTCGGAGTATCACGGTTTCGGACGAGAACTCATCTGTTACACGGGCACTTCAATGTTTTCTAAACTTATTTGAACTCCGGACTTCTTTTGTGTTCAGTATGTAGCATTCAAAGCGACGTCATCAATTTCCAACATGTTCTGACATCATTTGTTGTTTTTCAGTCATTTACCTAATTGTTTAGAGAGCTAAATGACCATGAAATTGAAAATCAGTACAAAATGAATTGTGAAAATGTTGAAACTTGGCATGGTATCATCATTTCACCCGCATAGCATGTCCGAAAGAGTAAAGAGGGCCATGGCAAAAATTGGACGCACTTCGTATACAAACTGGACAATCTCTTTCGGAGTATCAGGGTTTCAGACGAGAACTCATCTGTTACACATGCACTTCAATGTTTTTTAAACTTATTTGAACTCCGGACTTCTTTTGTGTTCAGTATGCAGCACTCAAAGCGACATCATCAATTTTCAACATGTTCTGACATCATTTGTTGTTTTTCAGTCATTTACCTAATTGTTTAGAGAGCTAAATGACCGTGAAATTGAAAATCAGTACAAAATGAACTGTGAAAATGTTGAAACTTGGCATGGTATCATCATTTCACCCGCGTAGCATGTGCGAAAGAGTAGAGAGGGTCACGGCAAAAACTGGACGCACTTCGTGTACAAACTGGACAATCTCTTTTGGAGTATCAAGGTTTGAGACGAGAACTCATCTGTTACATGGGCACTTCAATGTTTTTTAAACTTATTTGAACTCCGGACTTCTTTTGTGTTCAGTATGAAGCATTCAAAGCGACATCATCAATTTTCAACATGTTCTGACATCATTTGTTGTTTTTCAGTCATTTACCTAATTGTTTAGAGAGCTAAATGACCGTGAAATTGAAAATCACTACAAAATGAACTGTGAAAATGTTGAAACTTGGCATGGTATCATCATTTCACCCGCATAGCATGTGCGAAAGAGTAGAGAGGGTCACGGCAAAAACTGGACACACTTCATGTACAAACTAGACAATCTCTTTCGGAGTATCAGGGTTTCGGACGAGAACTCATCTGTTACATGGGCACTTCAAAGTTTTTTAAACTTATTTGAACTCCGGACTTCCTTTGTGTTCAGTATGCAATATTCAAAGCGACATCATCAATTTCCAACATGTTCTGACATCATTTGTTGTTTTTCAGTCATTTACCTAATTGTTTAGAGAGCTAAATGACCGTGAAATTGAAAATCACTACAAAATGAACTGTGAAAATGTTGAAACTTGGCATGGTATCATCATTTCACCCGCATAGCATGTGCGAAAGAGTAGATAGGGTCACGGCAAAAACTGGACGCACTTCGTGTACAAACTGGACAATCTCTTTCGGAGTATCAGGGTTTCGGACGAGAACTCATCTGTTACACGGGCACTTCAATATTTTTTAAACTTATTTGAACTCCGGACTTCTTTTGTGTTCAGTATGCAGCATTCAAAGCGACATCATTAATTTTCAACATTTTCTCACATCATTTGTTGTTTTTCAGTCATTCACCTAATTGTTTAGAGAGTTAAATGACCGTGAAATTGAAAATCGCTACAAAATGAACTCTGAAAATGTTGAAAGTTGCAATGGTATTATCATTTCACCTGCATAGCATGTGCGAAAGAGTAGAGAGGGTCACAAAGAAACTAAATACAGAAAAAAAAACAACTCAGAAATAAATAGAAGAAAATAAATAAAACAGAAAAGAAAAAACTATATAAAAAATTACTCAAAAATAAATAGAAGAAAATAAATAATGTAGAAAAGAAAAAAACTAGATAAATAAATTACTCAAAAATAAATAGAAGAAAATAAATAATGCAGAAAAGAAAAAACTATATAAAAAATTTGTTGGGGCGCTGCCGAGTGGGCCTGCCAGACCTAGGGTGTGCAAATGCAGGCCCAGAAGGGCTAGCAGGCTCACATGGCAGCGCGCCATAGTTAGGCCCAGAAGCCTGCTATATAGAGAAGTTCGAAGGAGCAGCCGCGGCTGGTTTTATAAACCAGTGCGGCTGCCCTTTGCTCGGCGAGGTGGGACTAAACATTGTGCACCGCCGGTGGCAGCGCACAACCATTAGTACCGGCTGGTGGTTCCAACCGGTACTAATGATTGGGCCTTTAGTACCGGTTCGTGACATGAACCGGTACTAAAGGGGCCGTTTCCTGCCCCTTGGCCTGGCGAAAATTGGCCTTTAGTACCGGTTGGTGGCTCCAACCGGTACTAAAGGGCCCTCCTATATATATGACACTTGGGAAAAATTCAGTTTCATCGACCACCACTTCTTCTCCAACTTCTTTGCGCGACATCGCCGCCGTCGCTGCGCCGTCGCCCATCGCGCGCCGCCCTCGCCTCCCCCGCCGCCCGTCGTTGCCGTCACCGTTGTCGCCCCCGCCACCCGTCGTCGCCGTCACCGCTGTCGCCCCGCCACCCGTCGTCGCCGTCACCGCCGTCGCCCCCGTCGCCCCGTACTACGTCGTTGTCTCGTTCGCACCGTCGCCCCGGCCCGCCGCTCATCGTCGCGCCGTCCCCATCGCATCACCGTCTCGCGCCGCCGCCCGTACGCCCGTACACGATTTCATTATGTGCGAATACTGTGAAGACCAGCGGGGCCTGTGCGGCAGAAATTTTCTAGTTGATGATAGACACTTCAGCATCAAGCTGGATGAGAACTTCGAAGTGGATACAGTAAGTCACAACGACAAGTCTTTTTTCATAATTAAGCATGACTTATGCTTCATTTTCTTCAACTTTTAATTTTAATTTTTCACTATTCTACTAGCATATCCCCTGCCATGCAAGAATTTTTGTCTTGGATAAGATAGGTTTCAGTCCTAACGAAACTATGGAGGTAAAAAGAGGTTACTTGAAGATCGAGCATGGTTATACCTTCAACGTCAAATTATACAATGCAGACACATACACCTATTTTGAATGCAAAACTTGGCAAGCACTATGCAAGGCTTATGCATTTGAGCCTGATATGGTTATCACCTTTGATATTCGTCCAGAAGATGATATTGAAGGTAATAGAGACATCTGGGTCGATGTGCAGACGCCTCCAATTCTACCATTATGTGAGTTTCTCAACCATATTTATGTCTTCGATATGAGATTATTTGAACCCGTTGAATTAATAGATCTCAATTTATATTGACAGCTTATTTCCAATCAAGCAAACATGTCCGGCGCTTGGTAGACAGGACCGTCCACTGTCCCGGGGCTGAACTAAACTGCGAGGAGACAAGTCATTATGTTTCATGGCTTGAGGATCTTGATGCTGTCAAGACAATTTTTTTTCCTGCACTTAGAAATGTTAGTACTCAAAACGTGCGACCAATAGTGTTCGTACTGAACTACGGTCACATATATTTAGGAAAGATGATAAGATTTCTACTATTTCTCCTCAGTGCATCTTTTGCATACATTATTTTTTAAGCTAAACTTCATTGCTAAGTATGTTACTATACGATGTTCTTCAACAGGGACTCCCAATGAATGTTGTGCCTGATTGGATCGAGACCAAAGGTACCATGAATATTGTTAGCTTACAGCCAAGATATCCTACAATGCACTTTAGTGCATTCAGGATTTCTAATAGCGAGGAATGCTTAATAGTAAAAGACTGGAGCAAAATTGTGAACGATCGCAGAGAAGTACTAGGGGGCAGCAATCAGAAGCGCAACCCACGATTAGGAGACATGTTCATCTGCATGCTCCAATATGATGAATCAGGAAAGCTATACATGTTCTATGCTATTTTACCTGAGAGAGAGAGCAGCAGGAGTGATTAATTAGCTAGTTCATGCTCTTAGTACTTGTCCTCTCATGTCCGTGTTCTTCGTCCTGAACTTAATCTCAAAGAGTGATTTGCTTTTGTGGTGTTATATGAACGCTTATAATATCATTACCATGTTGAACTCGATGATATCTTTGCTTCTGGTACAAGTGAATGTTTCTTCTTTAAGCTACTGTTGGTGGTGATTAGATAGCGGTAATGACTATATGATGATTAAGTAGTGGTAATGAGACGACTCATTATAATGTAAATCAATCACTAAATTAAATTGAAAACACAAAATTAAAGTAAAAATAAAAAATAAAACCAAAACACACCAAACCATTTAGTACCGGTTGGTGTTACCAACCGGTACTAATGTCCTACGCGCCCACGGAGCTGGCTCGTGCCATGTGGTTGCCCTTTAACACCGGTTCGTGCTGAACCGGTACTAAAGGGGGGGTTTAGTGTTGGGGAACGTAGTAATTTCAAAAAAATTTCCTACGCACATGCAAGATCATGGTGATGCATAGCAACGAGAGGGGAGAGTGTGATCTACGTACCCTTGTAGATCGACAACGGAAGCGTTTGGTTGATGTAGTCGTACGTCTCCATGGCCCGACCGATCAAGCACCGAAACTACGGCACCTCCGAGTTCTAGCACACGTTCAGCTCGATGACGATCCCCGGACTCCGATCCAGCAAAGTGTCGGGGAAGAGTTCCGTCAGCACGACGGCGTGGTGATGATCTTGATGTACTACTGTCGCAGGGCTTCGCCTAAGCACTGCTGCAATATTATCGAGGACTATGGTGGCAGGGGGCGCCACACACGGCTAAGAATATGATCACGTGTATCAACTTGTGTTCCTCTGGGGTGCCCCTGCCTCCGTATATAAAGGCTCAAGGGGGGGGGGTGCGGCCGGCCTAGGAGAGGCGCGCCAGGAGGAGTCCTAATCCCTCCGGGAGTAGGATTCCCCCCCCCCCCCAATCCTAGTAGGAATAGGATTCGCGAAGGGGGGAAAAGAGAAAGGGGGGCCGGCCCCCTCTCCTTGTCCTATTCGGACCAAGGGAGGGGAGGGGCGCGCGGCTCATCTTAGGCTGCCTCTTCTCTTTTCCACTAAGGCCCACTAAGGCCCATATAGCTCCCGGGGGGTTCCGGTAACCTCCCGGTACTCCGGTAAAATCCCGATTTCACCTGGAGCACTTCCGATATCCAAACATAGGCTTCCAATATATCAATCTTTATGTCTCGACCATTTCGAGACTCCTCGTCATGTCCGTGATCACATCCGGGACTCCGAACAACCTTCGGTACATCAAAACATATAAACTCATAATATAACTGTCATCGAAACCTTAAGCGTGCGGACCCTACGGGTTCGAGAACAATGTAGACATGACCGAGACACGTCTCCGGTCAATAACCAATAGCGGGACCTGGATGCCCATATTGGCTCCTACATATTCTACGAAGATCTTTATCGGTCAGACCGCATAACAACATACGTTGTTCCCTTTGTCATCGGTATGTTACTTGCCTGAGATTCGATCGTCGGTATCCAATACCTAGTTCAATCTCGTTACCGGCAAGTCTCTTTACTCGTTCCGTAATACATCATTTCGTAACTAACTCATTAGCTGCAATGCTTGCAAGGCTTAAGTGATGTGCATCACCGAGAGGGCCCAGAGATACCTCTCCGACGATCGGAGTGACAAATCCTAATCCCGAAATACGTCAACCCAACATGTACCTTTGGAGACACCTATAGAGCACCTTTATAATCACCCAGTTATGTTGTGACGTTTGGTAGCACACAAAGTGTTCCTCCGGCACACGGGAGTTACATAATCTCATAGTCATAGGAACATGTATAAGTCATGAAGAAAGTAATAGCAACATACTAAACGATCGGGTGCTAAGCTAATGGAATGGGTCATGTCAATCAAATCATTCAACTAATGATGTGATCCCGTTAATCAAATGAAAACTCTTTGTCCATGGTTAGGAAACATAACCATCTTTGATTAACGAGCTAGTCAAGTAGAGGCATACTAGTGACACTCTGTTTGTCTATGTATTCACAATGTATTATGTTTCCGTTTAATACAATTCTAGCATGAATAATAAACCTTTATCATGATATAAGGAAATAAATAATAACTTTATTATTGCCTCTAGGGCATATTTCCTTCAGTCTCCCACTTGCACTAGAGTCAATAATCTAGATTACACAGTAATGATTCTAACACCCATGGAGCTTTGGTGTTGATCATGTTTTGCTCGTGGAAGAGGCTTAGTCAACGGGTCTGCTACATTCAGCTCCGTATGTATCTTGCAAATCTCTATGTCTCTCACCTGGACTAGATCCCGGATGGAATTGAAGCGTCTCTTGATGTGTTTGGTTCTCTTGTGAAATCTGGACTCCTTTGCCAAGGCAATTGCACCAGTATTGTCACAAAAGATTTTCATTGGACCTGATGCACTAGGTATGACACCTAGATCGGATATGAACTCCTTCATCCAGACTCCTTTGTTTGCTGCTTCCGAAGCAGCTATGTACTCCGCTTCACATGTAGATCCCGCCATGATGCTTTGTTTAGAACTGCACCAACTGAAAGCTCCACCGATTAATGTAAACACGTATCCGGTTTGCGATTTAGAATCGTCCGGATCAGTGTCAAAGCTTGCATCAACGTAGCCGTTTACGATGAGCTCTTTGTCACCTCCATATACGAGAAACATATCCTTAGTCCTTTTCACGTATTTCAGGATGTTCTTGACCGCTGTCCAGTGATCCACTCCTGGATTACTTTGGTACCTCCCTGCTAGACTTATAGCAAGGCAGACATCAGGTCTGGTACACAACATTGCATACATGATAGAGCCTATGGCTGAAGCATAGGGAACATCTTTCATTTTTTCTCTATCTTCTGCTGTGGTCGGGCATTGAGTCTGACTCAACTTCACACCTTGTAATACAGGCAAGAACCCTTTCTTTGCTTGATCCATTTTGAACTTCTTCAAAATCCTGTCAAGGTATGTGCTTTGTGAAAGTCCAATTAAGCGTCTTGATCTATCTCTATAGATCTTTATGCCTAATATGTAAGCAGCTTCACCGAAGTCTTTCATTGAAAAACTCTTATTCAAGTATCCCTTTATGCTATCCAGAAATTCTATATCATTTCCAATCAGTAATATGTCATCCACATATAATATCAGAAATGCTACAGAGCTCCCACTCACTTTCTTGTAAATACAGGCTTCTCCGAAAGTCCGAAATTCACTATCAAAGCGTTTATTCCAACTCCGAGAGGCTTGCACCAGTCCATAAATGGATCGCTGGAGCTTGCACACTTTGTTAGCTCCCTTTGGATCGACAAAACCTTCCGGTTGCATCATATACAACTCTTCTTCCAGAAATCCATTCAGGAATGCAGTTTTGACATCCATCTGCGAAATTTCATAATCATAAAATGCGGCAATTGCTAACATGATTCGGACAGACTTAAGCATCGCTACGGGTGAGAAGGTCTCATCGTAGTCAACCCCTTGAACTTGTCGAAAACCTTTTGCGACAAGTCGAGCTTTGTAGACAGTAATATTACCGTCAGCGTCAGTCTTCTTCTTGAAGATCCATTTATTCTCAATTGCTTGCCGATCATCGGGCAAGTCAACCAAAGTCCATACTTTGTTCTCATACATGGATCCCATCTCAGATTTCATGGCTTCAAGCCATTTCGCGGAATCTGGGCTCACCATCGCTTCTTCATAGTTCGTAGGTTCATCATGATCTAGTAGCATGATTTCCAGAACAGGATTACCGTACCACTCTGGCGCGGATCTTACTCTGGTTGATCTACGAGGTTCAGTAGTATCTTGTTCTGAAGTTTCATGATCATTATCATTAGCTTCCTCACTAATTGGTGTAGGTGTCGCAGAAACAGGTTTCTGTGATGTACTACTTTCCAATAAGGGAGCAGGTACAGTTACCTCGTCAAGTTCTACTTTCCTCCCACTCACTTCTTTTGAGAGAAACTCCTTCTCTACAAAGGATCCATTCTTAGCAACGAATGTCTTGCCTTTGGATCTGTGATAGAAGGTGTACCCAACTGTCTCCTTTGGATATCCTATGAAGACACATTTCTCCGATTTGGGTTCGAGCTTATCAGGTTGAAGCTTTTTCACATAAGCATCGCAGCCCCAAACTTTAAGAAACGACAACTTTGGTTTCTTGCCAAACCATAGTTCATAAGGCGTCGTCTCAACGGATTTTGATGGTGCCCTATTTAATGTGAATGCGGCCGTCTCTAAAGCATAACCCCAAAACAATAGCGGTAAATTAGTAAGAGACATCATGGATCGCACCATATCTAGTAAAGTACGATTACGACGTTCGGACACACCATTACGCTGTGGTGTTCCGGGTGACGTGAGTTGCGAAACTATTCCGCATTGCTTCAAATGTACACCAAACTCGTAACTCAAATATTCTCCTCCATGATCAGATCGTAGAAACTTTATTTTCTTGTTACGATGATTTTCAACTTCACTCTGAAATTCTTTGAACTTTTCAAATGTTTCAGACTTATGTTTCATTAAGTAGATATACCCATATCTGCTTAAGTCATCTGTGAAGGTGAGAAAATAACGATATCCGCCACGAGCCTCAATATTCATCGGACCATATACATCTGTATGTATGATTTCCAACAAATCTGTTGCTCTCTCCATAGTGCCGGAGAACGGTGTTTTAGTCATCTTGCCCATGAGGCACGGTTCGCAAGTACCAAGTGATTCATAATCAAGTGGTTCCAAAAGCCCATCAATATGGAGTTTTTTCATGCGCTTTATACCGATATGACCTAAACGACCGTGCCACAAATAAGTTGCACTATCATTATCAACTCTGCATCTTTTGGCTTCAACATTATGAATATGTGTGTTACTACTATCGAGATTCATCAAAAATAGACCACTCTTTAAAGGTGCATGACCATAAAAGATATTACTCATATAAATAGAACAACCATTATTCTCTGATTTAAATGAATAACCGTCTCACATTAAACAAGATCCAGATATAATGTTCATGCTCAATACTGGCACCAAATAACAATTATTTAGGTCTAATATTAATCCCGAAGGTAGATGTAGAGGTAGCGTGCCGACCGCGATCACATCGACTTTGGACCCACGCGCATCGTCACCTCGTCCTTTGCCAGTGTTCGCTTAATCCGTAGTCCCTGTTTCGAGTTGCAAATATTAGCAACAGAACCAGTATCAAATACCCAGGTGCTATTGCGAGCTCTAGTAAGGTACACATCAATAACATGTATATCACATATACCTTTGTTCACCTTGCCATCCTTCTTATCCGCCAAATACTTGGGGCAGTTCCGCTTCCAGTGACCAGTCTGCTTGCAGTAGAAGCACTCAGTTTCAGGCTTAGGTCCAGACTTGGGTTTCTTCTCTTGAGCAGCAACTTGCTTGCTGATCTTCTTGAAGTTCCCCTTCTTATTCCCTTTGCCCTTTTTCTTGAAACTAGTGGTCTTGTTAACCATCAACACTTGATGCTCCTTTTTGATTTCTACCTCCGCAGCTTTCAGCATTGCGAAGAGCTCGGGAATAGTCTTATTCATCCCTTGCATATTATAGTTCATCACGAAGCTCTTGTAGCTTGGTGGCAGTGATTGGAGAATTCTGTCAATGACGCAATCATCTGGAAGATTAACTCCCATCTGAGTCAAGTGATTATTATACCCAGACATTTTGAGTATATGCTCACTGACAGAACTGTTTTCCTCCATCTTGCAGCTATAGAACTTATTGGAGACTTCATATCTCTCAATCCGGGCATTTGCTTGAAATATTAACTTCAACTCCTGGAACATCTCATATGCTCCATGACGTTCAAAACGTCGTTGAAGTCCCGATTCTAAGCCGTAAAGCATGGCACACTGAACTATCGAGTAGTCATCAGCTTTGCTCTGCCAGACGTTCATAACATCTGGTGTTGCTCCAGCAGCAAGCCTGGCACCCAGCGGTGCTTCCAGGACGTAATTCTTCTGTGCAGCAATGAGGATAATCCTCAAGTTACGGACCCAGTCCGTGTAATTGCTACCATCATCTTTCAACTTTGCTTTCTCAAGGAACGCATTAAAATTCAACGGAACAACAGCACGGGCCATCTATCTACAATCAAACATACATAAGCAAGATACTATCAGGTACTAAGTTCATGATAAATTTAAGTTCAATTAATCATATTACTTAAGAACTCCCACTTAGATAGACATCCCTCTAATCTTCTAAGTGATCACGTGATCCAAATCAACTAAACCATAACCTATCATCACGTGAAATGGTGTAGTTTTCAATGGTGAACATCACCATGTTGATCATATCTACTATATGACTCACGCTCGATCTTTCGATCTCAGTGTTCCGAGGCCATATCTGCATATGCTAGGCTCGTCAAGTTTAACCTGAGTATTCTGCGTGTGCAAAACTGGCTTGCACCCGTTGTAGATGGACGTAGAGCTTATCACACCCGATCATCACGTGGTGTCTGGGCACGACGAACTTTGGCAACGGTGCATACTCAGGGAGAACACTTTTATCTTGATAATTTAGTGAGAGACCATCTTATAATGCTAGCATCAATCAAAGCAAGATAAGATGCATAAAAGATAAACATCACATGCAATCAATATAAGTGATATGATATGGCCATCATCATCTTGTGCTTGTGATCTCCATCTCCGAAGCACCGTCATGATCACCATCGTCACCGGCGCGACACCTTGATCCCGTCTCGTACCATCGTCATCGTAGCATCGTTCTCGTCTCGCCAATCTTATACTTCCATGACTATCGCTACCGCTTAGTGATAAAGTAAAGCATTACAGCATGATTGCATTGCATACAATAAAACGACAACCATATGGCTCCTGCCAGTTGCCGATAACTCGGTTACAAAACATCATCATCTCATACAATAAAATTTAGCATCATGTCTTGACCATATCACATCACAACATGCCCTACAAAAACAAGTTAGACGTCCTCTACTTTGTTGTTGCAAGTTTTAAGTGGCTGCTACGGGCTTAAGCAAGAACCAATCTTACCTACGCATCAAAACAACAACGATAGTTTGTCAAGTTGGTGCTGTTTTAACCTTCGCAAGGACCGGGCGTAGCCACACTCGGTTCAACTAAAGTTGGAGAAGCTGTCACCCGCAAGCCACCTATGTGCAAAGCACGTCGGGAGAACCGGTCTCGCGTAAGCGTACACGTAATGTCGGTCCGGGCCGCTTCATCCAACAATACGCCGAACCAAAGTATGACATGCTGGTAAGCAGAATGACTTATATCGCCCACAACTCACTTGTGTTCTACTCGTGCATATAACATCAACACATAAAACCAGGCTCGGATGCCACTGTTGGGGAATGTAGTAATTTCAAAAAATTTCCTACGTATACGCAAGATCATGGTGATGCATAGCAACGAGAGGGGAGAGTGTGATCTACGTACCCTTGTAGATCGACAACGGAAGCGTTTGGTTGATGTAGTCGTACGTCTCCACGGCCCGACCGATCAAGCACCGAAACTACGGCACCTCCGAGTTCTAGCACACGTTCAGCTCGATGACGATCCCCGGACTCCGATCCAACAAAGTGTCGGGGAAGAGTTCCGTCAGCACGACGGCGTGGTGACGATCTTGATGTACTACTGTCGCAGGGCTTCGCCTAAGCACTGCGGCAATATTATCGAGGACTATGGTGGCAGGGGGCGCCGCACACGGCTAAGAATATGATCACGTGGATCAACTTGTGTTCCTCTGGGGTGCCCCTGCCTCCGTATATAAAGGCTCAAGGGGGGGGGGGTGCGGCCGGCCTAGGAGAGGCGCGCCAGGAGGAGTCCTACTCCCTCCGGGAGTAGGATTCCCCCCCCCCCAATCCTAGTTGGAATAGGATTCGCGGAGGGGGGAAAAGAGAAAGGGGGGGGCCCCTCTCCTTGTCCTATTCGGACCAAGGGAGGGGAGGGGCGCGCGGCTCATCTTAGGCTGCCTCTTCTCTTTTCCACTAAGGCCCACTAAGGCCCATATAGCTCCCGGGGGGTTCCGGTAACCTCCCGGTACTCCGGTAAAATCCCGACTTCACCCGGAACACTTCCGATATCCAAACATAGGCTTCCAATATATCAATCTTTATGTCTCGACCATTTCGAGACTCCTCGTCATGTCCTGATCACATCCGGGACTCCGAAAAACCTTCGGTACATCAAAACGTATAAACTCATAATATAACTGTCATTGAAACCTTAAGCGTGCGGACCCTACGGGTTCGAGAACAATGTAGACATGACCGAGACACGTCTCCGGTCAATAACCAATAGCGGGACCTGGATGCCCATATTGGCTCCTACATATTCTATGAAGATCTTTATCGGTCAGACCGCATAACAACATACGTTGTTCCCTTTGTCATCGGTATGTTACTTGCCCGAGATTCGATCGTCGGTATCCAATACCTAGTTCAATCTCGTTACCGGCAAGTCTCTTTACTCGTTCCGTAATACATCATCTCGTAACTAACTCATTAGCTGCAATGCTTGCAAGGCTTAAGTGATGTGCATTACCGAGAGGGCCCAGAGATACCTCTCCGACGATCGTAGTGACAAATCCTAATCTCGAAATACGTCAACCCAACATGTACCTTTGGAGACACCTGTAGAGCACCTTTATAATCACCCAGTTACGTTGTGACGTTTGGTAGCACACAAAGTGTTCCTCCGGCACACGGGAGTTACATAATCTCATAGTCATAGGAACATGTATAAGTCATGAAGAAAGCAATAACAACATACTAAAGATCGGGTGCTAAGCTAATGGAATGGGTCATGTCAATCAGATCATTCAACTAATGATGTGATCCCGTTAATCAAATGAAAACTCTTTGTCCATGGTTAGTAAACATAACCATCTTTGATTAACGAGCTAGTGAAGTAGAGGCATACTAGTGACACTCTGTTTGTCTATGTATTCACAATGTATTATGTTTCCGGTTAATACAATTCTAGCATGAATAATAAACCTTTATCATGATATAAGGAAATAAATAATAACTTTATTATTGTCTCTAGGGCATATTTCCTTCATTTAGTTCCCACACTTTAGTGCCGGTTACCGAACCGGCACTAAAGGGCCTTATGAACCGGTGCTATTGCCCGGTTCTGCACTAGTGTGGTAGTGGAGAGTGGTAGTCCTGCTCTAAGCGGTACTACCGTCCTGCCACTGTCACTGCTACTTCCGCCTATTTTATTGCCTCTAGACTCGTTTTCCTCTCTGCGGCTGTAAGGGGCGGTGGTACCGCTTCTCCCCTTTATACTACAACCTCAGCATACCCGCTGGGGCGAGCGGTAGTACTGCTTCGGCGGCACTGCCGCCTCGAGATGCTTCTTTTGAGCAATATACTCCAGGTACTTCCGCCCGAGAAGTAGTACCGCTCCCTGGAGTGGTAGTACCACTTGTGTGCGTCCAGCGCACATCACAGTTGGATTTGGGGAGGCCTATAAAAGGGGGTCTTCATCCCCAATGGTTCTTATCCTTTAAGCTTGTGTTCTTACCCCATTATTGACCTTCTTCGAGCTTGCTAACTCTCAATCCCTCCAATGATTTTTGCTAGTTCTTGAGGGGAAATAGAGAGGAGATCTAGATCAACATTTCCTCTTCTATGTGAGGGGAACCCCTTGGATCTAGATCTTGGAGTTCTTGGTGTTCTCCTTCTTGTTCTGTTGGGGAACGTTGTAGAAAATTAAAAATTTTCCTACGGTTTCACCAAGATCCATCTATGAGTTCATCTAGCAACGAGTCATGGGAGAGTGATTGCATCTACATACCACTTGTAGATCGCGTGCGGAAGAGTTCAATGGAACGGGGTTGATGGAGTCGTACTCGCCGTGATTCAGATCACCGATGACCTAGTGCCGAACGGACAGCACCTCCGCGTTTAACATACGTACGGAGCGGATGACGTCTCCTCCTTCTTGATCCAGCAAGGGGGAAGGAGAGGTTGATGAAGATCCAGCAGCACGACGGCGTGGTGGTGGATGCAGCAGAACTCCGGCAGGGCTTCGCTAAGCAACTACTTGAGGAGGAGGAGGTGTTGCAGGGAGGAGGGAGGCGCCAGGGCTTATTGGTGCGGCTGCCCCTCCCTCCCCTCCCTTTATATAGGGGCAAGGGAGAGGGGGGGGCAGCCTTGCCCCTTCCTCCAAGGAAGGGGTGCGGCCAAGAGGGCGGGAGGAGTCCATCCTCCCCAAGGCACCTCGGAGGTGCCTTCCCCCTTTAGGACTCTCCCCTCTCCAAGTCTTCTTGGCGCATGGGCCTCTTGGGGCTGGTGCCCTTGGCCCATATAGGCCAAGGCGCACCCCCTACAGCCCATGTGCCCCCCCGGGGCAGGTGGACCCCCTGGTGGACCCCCGGACCCCTTTCGGCACTCCCGGTACAATACCGATAAAGTGCGAAACTTTTCCGGCGACCAAAATAAGACTTCCTATATATAAATCTTTACCTCCGGACCATTGCGGAACTCCTCGTGACATCCGGAATCTCATCCCGGACTCCGAACAACATTCGGTTTGCTGCATACTCATATTCATACAACCCTAGCGTCACCGAACCTTAAGTGTGTAGACCCTACGGGTTCGGGAGACACGTAGACATGACCGAGACGGCTCTCGGGCAATAACCAATAGCGGGACCTGGATACCCATGTTGGCTCCCACATGCTCCTCGATGATGTCAACGGATGAACCACGATGTCGAGGATTCGATCAAACCCCGTATACAATTCCCTTTGTCAATCGGTACATTACATGCCCGAGACTCGATCGTCGGTATCCCAATACCTCGTTCAGTCTCATTACCGGCAAGTCACTTTACTCGTACCGCAATGCATGATCCCGTGACCAAACACTTGGTCACTTTGAGCTCATTATGATGATGCATTACCGAGTGGGCCCAGAGATACCTCTCCGTCATACAGAGTGACAAATCCCAGTCTTGATCCGTGTCAACCCAACAGACACTTTCGGAGGTACCTGTAGTGCACCTTTATAGTCACCCAGTTACGTTGTGACGTTTGGTACACCCAAAGCACTCTTACGGTATCCAGGAGTTACACGATCTCATGGTCTAAGGAAGAGATACTTGACATTGAAAAAGCTCTAGCAAAACGAACTACACGATCTTGTGCTATGCTTAAGATTGGGTCTTGTCCATCACATCATTCTCCTAATGATGTGATCCCGTTGTCAATGACATCTAATGTCCATAGTCAGGAAACCATGACTATCTGTTGACCAACGAGCTAGTCAACTAGAGGCTCACTAGGGACATGCTATGGTCTATGTATTCACACGTGTATTACGATTTCCGGATAATACAATTATAGCATGAATAAAAGACAATTATCATGAACAAGGAAATATAATAATAATGCTTTTATTATTGCCTCTAGGGCATATTTCCAACAGTCTCCCACTTGCACTAGAGTCAATAATCTAGTTACATTGTGATGAATCGAACACCCATAGAGTTCTGGTGTTGATCATGTTTTGCTCGCGAGAGAGGTTTAGTCAACGGATCTGCGACATTCAGATCCGTATGTACTTTGCAAATATCTATGTCTCCATCTGGAACATTTTCACGGATGGAGTTGAAACGACGCTTGATGTGCCTGGTCTTCTTTTGAAACCTGGGCTCCTTGGCAAGGGCAATAGCTCCAGTGTTGTCACAGAAGAGTTTGATCGGCCCCGACGCATTGGGTATGACTCCTAGGTCGGTGATGAACTCCTTCACCTAGATTGCTTCATGCGCTGCCTCCGAGGCTGCCATGTACTCCGCTTCACATGTAGATCCCGCCACGACGCTCTGCTTGCAGCTGCACCAGCTTACTGCTCCACCATTCAACATAT
This sequence comes from Triticum aestivum, assembly GCF_018294505.1. NCBI lineage: Eukaryota > Viridiplantae > Streptophyta > Magnoliopsida > Poales > Poaceae > Triticum > Triticum aestivum. The sequence continues at coordinate 679,361,369 of NC_057812.1, read as the reverse complement.
ACACGTATCCGGTTTGTGACTTAGAGTCATCCAGATCTGTGTCGAAGCTAGCGTCGACGTAACCCTTTACGACGAGCTCTTCGTCACCTCCATAAACGAGAAACATGTCTTTCGCCCTTTTCAGGTACTTTAGGATATTCTTGACCGCTGTCCAGTGTTCCTTGCCGGGATTACTTTGGTATCTTCCTACCAAACTTACGACAAGGTTTACATCAGGTCTGGTACACAGCATGGCATACATAATAGATCCTATGGCTGAGGCATAGGGGATGATGCTCATCTCTTCTTTGTCTTTTGCCGTGGTCGGGCATTGAGCCGAGCTCAATCTCACACCTTGCAGTACAGGCAAGAACCCCTTCTTGGACTGATCCATTTTGAACTTCTTCAAAATCTTATCAAGGTATGTGCTTTGTGAAAGACCTATGAGGCGTCTCGATCTATCTCTATAGATCTTGATGCCTAATATATAAGCAGCTTCTCCAAGGTCCTTCATTGAAAAACACTTATTCAAGTAGGCCTTAATGCTGTCCAAGAATTCTATATCATTTCCCATCAAAAATATGTCATCTACATATAATATGAGAAATGCTACAGAGCTCCCACTCACTTTCTTGTAAACGCAGGCTTTTCCATAAGTCTGCATAAACCCAAACGCTTTGATCATCTCATCAAAGCGAATGTTCCAACTCCGAGATGCTTGCACCAGCCCATAAATGGATCGCTGGAGCTTGCATACTTTGTCAGCGTTCTTAGGATCAACAAAACCTTCCGGCTATATCATATATAGTTCTTCCTTAAGATGCCCGTTAAGGAATGCCGTTTTGACGTCCATCTGCCATATCTCATAATCATAGTATGCGGCAATTGCTAACATGATTCGGACGGATTTAAGCTTCGCTACGGGAGAGAAAGTCTCATCGTAGTCAATCCCTTGAACTTGCCGATAACCCTTAGCGACAAGTCGAGCTTTATAGATGGTGACATTACCATCCGCGTCCGTCTTCTTCTTAAAGATCCATTTGTTTTCTATCGCTCGCCGATCATCGGGCAAGTCAGTCAAAGTCCATACTTTGTTTTCATACATGGATTCTATCTCGGATTTCATGGCTACTAGCCATTTGTTGGAATCTGGGCCCGCCATCGCTTCTTCATAGTTCGAAGGTTCACCGTTGTCTAACAACATGATTTCCAAGACAGGGTTGCCGTACCACTCTGGTGCGGAACGTGTCCTTGTGGACCTACGAAGTTCAGTAGCAACTTGATCCGAAGTACCTTGATCATCATCATTATTTTTCTCTTTAGTTGGTGTAGGCATCACAGGAACATTTTCCTGAGCTGCACTACTTTCCCGTTCAAGAGGTAGTACTTCATCGAGTTCTACTTTCCTCCCACTTACTTCTTTCGAGAGAAACTCCTTTTCAAGAAAGGATCCGTTCTTGGCAACAAAGATCTTGCCCTCGGATCTTAAGTAGAAGGTATACCCAATGGTTTCTTTGGGGTATCCTATGAAGACGCATTTTTTCCGACTTGGGTTCGAGCTTTTCAGGTTGAAGTTTCTTGACATAAGCATCGCATCCCCAAACTTTTAGAAACGATAGCTTATGTTTCTTACCAAACCATAATTCATACGGTGTCGTCTCAACGGATTTAGACGGTGCCCTATTTAAAGTGAATGTAGCTGTCTCTAGAGCGTATCCCCAAAATGATAGCGGTAAATCGGTAAGAGACATCATAGATCGCACCATATCTAATAGAGTGCGATTACGACGTTCGGACACACCGTTACGCTGAGGTGTTCCAGGCGGCGTGAGTTGTGAAACGATTCCACATTTTCTTAAGTGTGTACCAAATTCGTGACTTAAATATTCTCCTCCACGATCCGATCGTAAGAATTTTATCTTTCGGTCACGTTGATTCTCTACTTCATTCTGAAATTCCTTGAACTTTTCAAAGGTCTCAGACTTGTGTTTCATCAAGTAGACATACCCATATCTACTCAAGTCATCAGTGAGAGTGAGAACATAACGATATCCTCCGCGAGCCTCAACACTCATTGGACCGCACACATCAGTATGTATGATTTCCAACAAGTTGGTTGCTCGCTCCATTGTTCCGGAGAACGGAGTCTTGGTCATTTTGCCCATGAGGCATGGTTCGCATGTGTCAAATGATTCATAATCGAGAGACTCTAAAAGTCCATCAGCATGGAGCTTCTTCATGCGCTTGACACCAATGTGACCAAGGCGGCAGTGCCACAAGTATGTGGGACTATCGTTATCAACTTTACATCTTTTGGTATTCACGCTATGAATATGTGTAACATTACGTTCGAGATTCATTAAGAATAAACCATTGACCATCGGGGCATGACCATAAAACATATCTCTCATATAAATAGAACAACCATTATTCTCGGATTTAAATGAGTAGCCATCTCGTATTAAACGAGATCCAGATACAATGTTCATGCTCAAACTTGGCACTAAATAACAATTATTGAGGTTCAAAACTAATCCCGTAGGTAAATGTAGAGGTAGCGTGCCGACGGCGATCACATCGACCCTGGAACCATTCCCGACGCGCATCGTCACCTCGTCCTTCGCCAGTCTCCGCTTATTCCGCAGCTCCTGCTGTGAGTTACAAATATGAGCAACGGCACCGGTATCAAATACCCAGGAGTTACTACGAGTACTGGTAAGGTACACATCAATTACATGTATATCAAATATACCTTTAGTGTTGCCGGCCTTCTTATCCGCTAAGTATTTGGGGCAGTTCCGCTTCCAGTGACCCTTCCCCTTGCAATAAAAGCACTCAGTCTCAGGCTTGGGTCCATTCTTTGACTTCTTCCCGGTAACTGGCTTACCAGGCGCGGCAACCTCCTTGCCGTCCTTCTTGAAGTTCTTCTTACCCTTGCCCTTCTTGAACTTAGTGGTCTTATTGACCATCAACACTTGATGTTCTTTCTTGATTTCAACCTCTGCTGACTTCAGCATAGAAAATACTTCAGGAATGGTCTTTACCATCCCCTGCATATTGTAGTTCATCACAAAGCTCTTGTAGCTTGGTGGGAGCGACTGAAGGATTCTGTCAATGACCGCCTCATCAGGGAGGTTAATATTCAGCTGGGTCATACGGTTGTGCAACCCAGACATCTTGAGTATGTGCTCACTGACAGAACTATTTTCCTCCATCTTACAACTATAGAATTTGTCGGAGATGTCATATCTCTCGACCCGGGCGTGAGCTTGGAAAACTAGTTTCAGCTCCTCGAACATCTCATATGCTCCGTGATGCTCAAAACGCTTTTGGAGCCCCGGTTCTAAGCTGTAAAGCATGCCGCACTGAACGAGGTAGTAATCATCAGCACGTGTCTGCCAAACGTTCAAATCGTCTTGCAGTGCTGGGAGAGCAGGTGGGTCACCTAACGGTGCTTCTAGGACATATGCTTTCTTGGCAGCTATGAGGATGATCCTCAGGTTCCGGACCCAGTCCGTATAGTTGCTGCCATCATCTTTCAGCTTGCTTTTCTCTACGAACGCGTTGAAGTTCATGTTGACATGAGCGTTGGCCATTTGATCTACAAGACATATTTTGCAAAGATTTTAGACTAAGTTCATGATAATTAAGTTCATCTAATCAAATTATTTAATGAACTCCCACTCAGATTAGACATCCCTCTAGTCATCTAAGTGTTACACGATCCGAGTCGACTAGGCCGTGTCCGATCATCACGTGAGACGGACTAGTCATCGTCGGTGAACATTCTCATGTTGATCGTATCTTCCATACGACTCGTGTTCGACCTTTCGGTCTCCGTGTTCCGAGGCCATGTCTGTACATGCTAGGCTCGTCAAGTTAACCCTAAGTGTTTTGCATGTGTAAAACTGTCTTACACCCGTTGTATGTGAACGTAAGGATCTATCACACCCGATCATCACGTGGTGCTTCAAAACGACGAACTTTAGCAACGATGCACAGTTAGGGGAGAACACTTCTTGAAATTGTTGTAAGGGATCATCTTATTTACTATCGTCGTTCTAAGTAAACAAGATGCATAAAACATAATAAACATCACATGCAATTATATAAAGTAGTGACATGATATGGCCAATATCATATAGCTCCTTTGATCTTCATCTTCGGGGCTCCATGATCATCTTGTCACCGGCATGACACCATGATCTCCATCATCGTGTCTTCATGAAGTTGTCACGCCAACGACTACTTCTACTTCTATGACTAACGCGTTTAGTAATAAAGTAAAGTAGTTTACATGGCGTTCTTCAATGACACGCAGGTCATACAAAAAATAAAGACAACTCCTATGGCTCCTGCCGGTTGTCATACTCATCGACATGCAAGTCGTGATTCCTATTACAAGAACATGATCTCATACATCACAATATATCATTCATCATTCATCACAACTTCTGGCCATATCACATCACATGACAATTGCTGCAAAAACAAGTTAGACGTCCTCTAATTGTTGTTGCATCTTTTACGTGGCTGCAATTGGGTTCTAGCAAGAACGGTTTCTTACCTACGAATAACCACAACGTGATTTTGTCAACTTCTATTTACCCTTCATAAGGACCCTTTTCATCGAATCCGCTCCAACTAAAGTGGGAGAGACAGACACCCGCCAGCCACCTTATGCAACTAGTGCATGTTAGTCGGTGGAACCGGTCTCACGTAAGCGTACGTGTAAGGTTGGTCCGGGCCGCTTCATCCCACAATACCGCTGAAGCAAGAGAAGACTAGTAGCGGCAAGCAAGTTGACAAGATCTACGCCCACAACAAAATTGTGTTCTACTCGTGCAATAGAGAACTACGCATAGACCTAGCTAATGATGCACTGTTGGGGAACGTTGCAGAAAATTAAAATTTTTCCTACGGTTTCACCAAGATCCATCTATGAGTTCATCTAGCAACGAGTCATGGGAGAGTGATTGCATCTACATTCCACTTGTAGATCGCGTGCGGAAGCGTTCAATGGAACGGGGTTGATGGAGTCGTACTCGCCGTGATTCAGATCACCGATGACCTAGTGCCGAACGGACATCACCTCCACGTTCAACACACGTACGGAGCGGATGACGTCTCCTCCTTCTTGAACCAGCAAGGGGGAAGGATAGGTTGATGAAGATCCAGCAGCACGATGGCGTGGTGGTGGATGCAGCAGAACTCCGGCAGGGCTTCGCTAAGCAACTACAGGAGGAGGAGGAGGTGTTGCAGGGAGGAGGGAGGCGCCAGGGCTTATTGGTGCAGCTGCTCCTCCCCCCTCCCTTTATATAGGGGAAAGGGAGAGGGGGGCGCAGCCTTGCCCCTTCCTCCAAGGAAGGGGTGCGGCCAAGAGGGGGGGAGGAGTCCATCCTCCCCAAGGCACCTCAGAGGTGCCTTCCCCCTTTAGGACTCTCCCCTCTCCAAGTCTTCTTGGCGCATGGGCCTCTTGGGGCTGGTGCCCTTGGCCCATATAGGCCAAGGCGCACCCCCTACAGCCCATGTGGCCCCCCCGGGGCAGGTGGACCCCCCCGGTGGACCCCTGGACCCCTTTCGGCACTCCTAGTACAATACCGATAAAGTGCGAAACTTTTCCAGCGACCAAAATAAGACTTCCTATGTATAAATCTTTACCTCCGGACCATTCCGGAACTCCTCGTGACATCCGGAATCTCATCCGGGACTCCGAACAACATTCGGTTTTCTGCATACTCATATTCATACAACCCTAGCGTCACCGAACCTTAAGTGTGTAGACCCTACGGGTTCGGGAGACACGTAGACATGACCGAGACAGCTCTCGAGCAATAACCAACAGCGGGATCTGGATACCCATGTTGGCTCCCACATGCTCCTCGATGATGTCATCGGATGAACCACGATGTCGAGGATTCGATCAAACCCCGTATACAATTCCCTTTGTCAATCGGTACGTTACATGCCCGAGACTCGATCGTCGGTATCCCAATACCTCGTTCAGTCTCGTTACCGGCAAGTCACTTTACTCGTACCTCAATGCATGATCCCGTGACCAAACACTTGGTCACTTTGAGCTCATTATGATGATGCATTACCGAGTGGGCCCAGAGATACCTCTCCGTCATACAGAGTGACAAATCCCAGTCTTGATCCGTGTCAACCCAACAGACACTTTCGGAGGTACCTGTAGTGCACCTTTATAGTCACCCAGTTACGTTGTGACGTTTGGTACACCCAAAGCACTCTTACGGTATCTGGGAGTTACACGATCTCATGGTCTAAGGAAGAGATACTTGACATTGAAAAAGCTCTAGCAAAACGAACTACACGATCTTGTGCTATGCTTAAGATTGGGTCTTGTCCATCACATCATTCTCCTAATGATGTGATCCCGTTGTCAATGACATCTAATGTCCATAATCAGGAAACCATGACTATCTGTTGACCAACGAGCTAGTCAACTAGAGGCTCACTAGGGACATGCTATGGTCTATGTATTCACACGTGTATTACGATTTCCGGATAATACAATTATAGCATGAATAAAAGACAATTATCATGAACAAGGAAATATAATAATAATGCTTTTATTATTGCCTCTAGGGCATATTTCCAACATGTTCTTCCTCTGATATTCCTCCGTAGCTTTCGTTGCTTTGGTGGGATTTGAGAGTGAGGGACTTGGGCACTCCGTGTGCCCTTGCCATTGCGTTAGTTGCATTGGTTTGACTTCTCCATGGTGATACGTGGAAGTGAAAAGTTGAGAAGCTTATTACTATTGGGTGCTTGGTACCCTAGAGATTGTTCCTCTTGGACGGTTGGTGGTGTCTCGGAGCTCAATCATTGTGGTATAAAGCTCCGAGCTTGCGTCGGGGTCTCCAATTAGATTGTGGAGATTGCCCGGAGCAATCTGTGCGGGTTCCAGTGACCGCCCCCAAGGGTTGCCAAAGTGTATGAGTACTGGTGACCGCACCATGGGTTGCCATTTGTACGGGTTCGGTGACCGCCCTCAAGGGTCCCTTAGTGAACAACATCTTGCATTGTGGGAGGGCGAGAGGAAATTACGGTGGCCCTAGTGTCTTCCTGGGGAGCATTGTGCCTCCACACCGCTCCAAACAAAGATTAGCATCTGCAAGGGTGTGAACTTCGGGATACATCATCGTCTCTGCATGCCCCGGTTATCTCTTACATGAGCACTTTACTTATGCACTTTACTTTGTGATAGCCATAATGTTTCATGTTATATATCTTGCTATCACTTAGTTGTTTATCTTTCATATTATAAGTTGTTGGTGCACATAGGTGAGCCTAATTGTTTTAGGTTTTGTGCTTGATAAATTAAACGCTAGTTTTATTCCGCATTTGTTCAAGTCTAAACCGTAATTATTTTAAAGCATCTATTCACCCCCTAGGCGACATCCACGATCTTTCACCCTTGCACCCTCTCTGTGCCCTGCCGCTAGCCACACAAGCCCCAGGCCTACCTTCTTCTTTTATTGCTCGACGCGCACCAACTGCCAAAAAAATACCCAGCTGGGTTACAATGGGAAGGAAGACGATTTCCACGTTGGCGATGACTAGTCAAAACCACGCCAAGTGAGCATGAAACCTCTTTTGTTGAGACAAGGGACTAAAGTAACCCCGTATTAGAATTTGGGGTACTAAGATTTGTTAGTTTGAAGTTGAGGGATCATTTCTATACTTTCAAGACAGTCCAGAGACATAAAATATACTTTTCTAAAAGAAACAAGGAGTGACGGGTGACCGCGGCAGGAGTGAAGTTTCAGCCCAAGCTGGCCCTAGGAGCAAACAGGGGGGCTCTTTATTCACAATAACTTTGTAATTCAATTTTAGCGTGTAGGTTATACCTGAAATGCGATGGGAACGCGGATGCTTAAGTGTTGATCCATAGAGTTCAATTCTTAATTTGTTTACACGCCCTTGTTCACATGAATGCGAGCAAGCTATAATGGTGTTCTCTCGACCAAAAAAAAACCATAATGTAACTATTTTGTTTAACTCAATCAAATTGCGGCGTCTATCTATGCACCATAAGCAAGTATTACAGTAGTATTGAAATTAGGACCGCCTATATGTCAGGTATCAAGGGAAAAAAATCTGCATCAGTCAATTTTTCCAGTGCCCGTTGGATGGCAGTTGATCCATCACGCCCACCTGTTAACCTTCTTCCCCTCACATCTTCCTCCCCTGTGCGACGGTTCCTCCTCCTCCTCCCACGTGATCTACCCTGCCCTAATTGGCAGCCTCCTTCCGGCCGGAGGAGGTGCCGCACACCGCCTCGCCAACCCGCCATCCCCTCAACCGCCATGCTGGCCACCTCCCTCCATCGCGCAATCTGTAGTAAACTCCGACGCCCCCCACACCTCCACCCTCAACCTGCATCAGTCAAGTTTTGTACTCGCCCCTGCTTGTCCTCGTCATTGTCACCTCTCACATCGTCCTTGCCTTCGTCCTTGTTAGACTATGTATAACTTCTGTACCTATGTACGTATTGTAACACAACCATTATATATAATGAGATAAGCCACCCCTAAAGGGTTGTGCTGGTTCCCAAAACTTATTGTCTTACATGGTATCACGCTAGGTTACGATCGCTTCCGCTTATAAACCCTAATACCCGCACCGCCGCCGCAGCCGCCGCCGCCTTCACCGCCGCCGCCGCGCCTCCGATCGCGCCGCCGCCATGTCGAGCGCCGCCACCACCGGTTCCACTGCTGCGGGCTTCCTCCCGGCCTCTCTTGCGGCTCTGCTCAACCTCCCGCTCGATGCCGTCTCCGTTCCGGCTCCGATCGGGACAAGGAGCATCGGCTTCGTCTTCTCCACGCCGCTGGCGCCCTCGCTCGGGCATGACCTCGTGGTCCACACCGCGGCGCCGCCGTCCGCTGCGGATTCCGCAGGCGTCGTCCCGCCGCTCCTGCCGCGAGCGGATCACACCGCCCCGCTGGCGGGGTTGGCGGCGTCCGCCCCGGCCGCGGGCCTTGCGGCGTCCGCACCGGCCGCGAGCTTTGCGGCGCCCGCCCTGGCTGCGGTCCCGCCTCCTCCCGCATCGGCTTCGGTGCCTCCGGCTGCCTCCATGGTGTTTGCACCCCAGGCAGCCTCCTCGATGGGATCGTCTTCGCCGTCGCCGTTTCACTTCGGTCATCTCATCACCATCAAGCTCTCCGCAGACAACTACATCTTCTGGCGTGCGCAGGTTCTCCCGCTCTTGGGGAGTCACTACCTGCTAGGCTACGTCGACGGATCGCTTCCCTGCCCACCCGCGCTGGTAGACAGCGTGCACGGTCCGGTCTACAATCCGGCCCATCGCGTATGGACGGAGCAGGACCAGGCGAACCTCTCCTCCATCCAGGGGTCGCTCTCGCCGGCAGTTGCCGGCCTTGTTGTCTTCTCGAAGACGTCTCATGAGGCCTGGACCATCCTTGAGCGCACCTTTGGAGCGCAGTCCCAGGCTCGTGTCTCTGCACTCCGTCGTCAGCTTGGAGAGTGTCAGAAGCTTGACTCCACGGCCACTGAGTTCTACAACAAGGTCAAGGGCCTTGCCGACACATTGGCCTCCATTGGACAGCCCCTCACCGACTCCGAGTTCAACTCGTTTATTGTCAATGGTCTTGATGAGGAGTATGATGCCTTAGTTGAGATCATCAACGAGCGGGGTAACTCAACACCCATGTTGGCACACGAGGTTTTCTCTCGGCTTCTTCTCACTGAGCAACGGGTCGAGACTCGCCGCACCAGGGGCACTGGCTCTCTCTCGGCCAACGTCGCCACCAAGGGTGGCCGCTCTTCTTCATCACCCCGGTCTCCCTTGGGGCTGCCACCGTCGCCCGCCTCGGCCCCCCCACCTACTGCGACCTTACCAGGGGCTGGCGGTCCACGTGTGTGTCAGCTTTGTGGCCGCGATGGGCACTGGGCCTCCAAGTGTCATAAGCGCTTCCAGCGAAGCTTCCTTGGTCTTGGCAATGATGGCAAAGATACACGCAACAATGCCCGTCAGGTCGCCATGGCTGATCGTCCCGCGCCGCAGAAGCACCAGGGACACACTCAGTCCTACTCCATCGATCCACACTGGTACATGGACTCTGGGGCGACAGAGCATCTGACCAGCGAGATGGGGAAGCTTCACACTCGTGAACCCTATCATGGCTCCGACAAGATCCACACCGCCAATGGAGCAGGTATGCACATCTCTCATATTGGTCAAGCATCTCTTCTCACTAGACATGCCAATAGGAGTCTTCAGCTTCGCAATGTTCTTCGCGTTCCATCTGTGACCCGCAATCTTCTTTCAGTTCCTAAACTCACACGTGATAATAATGTTCTTTGTGAATTTCACCCTTTTGATCTTTTTATTAAGGATCGGGGCACGAGGGACATTCTTCTTAGTGGGCGGTTGTGCCAGGGCCTCTACCGTCTGGAGCATCCTAGCGTCGCTCGCGTTTTCAGTGGAGTTCGGGTCTCTCCGTCACAGTGGCATGCTCGTCTTGGTCACCCGGCCACACCTATTGTCCGTCATATTTTGCGTCGTCATGAGCTTCCTAGTTTGTCTAGTAATAAAGATGTAGCAGTGTGTGATGCTTGTCAGCAGGGGAAGAGTCATCAACTTCCTTCTTCGGAGTCCAGTCGTGAGGTGAAACATCCGTTAGAACTTGTGTTTTCAGATGTATGGGGTCCTGCTCAGACTTCTGTCAGTGGTCATAATTACTATATCAGTTTCGTTGATGCTTATAGTCGCTTTACCTGGCTTTACCTTATTAAACGCAAATCTGATGTGTTTGATATTTTTGTTCAGTTTCAAAAACATGTTGAACGTCTTCTCAAGCACAAAATTGTTCATGTCCAGTCGGACTGGGGGGCGAGTATCGCAACCTGAACTCCTTCTTTCAGTCGCTTGGGATAGCTCATCGTTTAGCATGTCCACATACACATCAGCAGAATGGTTCAGTCGAACGTAAGCATCATCATATTGTTGAAGCTGGTCTTACTCTTTTGGCCCATGCATCTGTTCCGTTTCAGTTTTGGAGTGATGCTTTCACCACTGCATGCTTTCTCATCAACCGTACTCCTACTCGTGTTTTAAACATGAAGACTCCCATTGAGGTTCTCCTTAATGAACAACCTGATTATACCTTTCTCAAGGTATTTGGGTGTGCTTGCTGGCCGCATCTTCGTCCATATAACAAGCGCAAGCTTGAGTTTCGTTCTAAGAAGTGTGTCTTCCTTGGCTATAGCTCTCTTCATAAAGGTTACAAATGTCTTCATGTTCCCACTAATCGTGTCTATATATCTCGGGACGTCGTGTTTGATGAGCATGTTTTTCCCTTTGCCAACCTTCCTGTGTCCACTGTCGAACCACCATCCCTGCATTCATCCTCTGTTGCTTCTGACCAATTTGATGATGTTGCACACTCTCCTTTGCTGTTACCTAACCATGGTGCAGGAACCGGACGTGGAGCTCGTTTGGAGTTGTTGGAGGATTCACCATCATCACCGTCGTCTTCTGGTGGGCACGTCGATCACCCTATGTTGCATGGCATCGATTCGCGTGCCCATGCATGGTCACCCGACGAGCCCGTCACGCCGAGCATCTCCACTGCTCGGTCTGCTACGCCAGTGATCGCCGAGTCTCCAGCGGCTCGGCCTTTTTCACCAGCGGCCGCCGAGTCGCCCGTGGCTCGGCCCGTCACGCCGTCTTCGCCCGCGGCTCGGGTCCTCACGTCGCCTTCATCAGCGGATCGGCCCGCGACACCGGCCGCGCCACGGCCCACTATGCCGAGCTTGCCATCGGCCCGGTCTGGGATGCCGGAGTCGCCAGCTGCTTCGTCTGCTCTGCCGGTTTCGCCGGTGGGCCGGCCTTCTTCGCCGACTGAGTCCGAGGCTACCATGCCTGGCTCCTCGTCACCGGCTGACTCATCAACGTCGCCGTCCTCCAGCCCGTTGCAGGCTGCTCCGTCGACCTCGGTGGTTCCTGTGTCTCGACCACATACACGCAGTCGCAGTGGCATTTTCAAACCTAAGGAACGTACGGATGGTACGGTTGCTTGGTTGGCTGCTTGTTTGGCTGCTGCTGTTGCGGATCCATCTTCTGAGCCTCGCTCATATCAGGCTGCCCTGCGCATTCCACATTGGCGAGAGGCTATGGAGCAGGAGTTTCATGCTCTTCTTCGTAACAAGACATGGACTCTCGTTCCTCCACCACCACGGGTAAATGTTATTGACTCAAAATGGGTATTCAAAGTGAAGAAGCATTCGGATGGATCTATTGAGCGTTACAAAGCGCGACTTGTTGCTCGCGGTTTTCGGCAGCGTCATGGTCTTGACTATGAGGACACCTTCAGTCCTGTCGTCAAGCCTACCACTATTCGGCTTCTTCTCTCCATTGCTGTTTCTCGTGGTTGGTCACTTCGTCAACTTGATGTGCAGAATGCCTTTCTACATGGATTTTTGGAGGAAGAGGTTTATATGAAACAGCCGCCTGGTTTCTCTGATCCTGATCGTCCTGACTATATCTGTCGTCTTTCCAAAGCACTATATGGTTTGAAGCAAGCTCCTCGTGCCTGGCATGCCCGCCTTGCCTCTGCCCTTCGTGCTCATGGGTTTGTGCCGTCCACTGCTGACACTTCATTATTTCTTCTACAGAAGCCAGAAGTCACTATGTATCTTTTGGTATATGTCGATGATATTATCCTTGTCAGCTCTTCTCAGTATGCTGCTGATGCTCTTGTCTGCTCTCTTGGTGCTGATTTTGCGGTCAAAGATCTTGGGAAGCTTCACTACTTTCTTGGAGTTGAGGTCACTTCTCGTGCTACTGGTCTTGTCCTTACGCAGAAGAAGTACTCCTTGGAGTTATTACAAAAAGCCAGCATGCTGAAGTGCAAACCGACCACCACACCCATGTCGTCTACCGACAAGATAACAGCTGTTGATGGTGAGCTTTTGTCTCCTGCGGATGCCACAGAGTACAGAAGCATTGTTGGTGGACTTCAGTACTTGACGATCACGAGACCAGATATCTCTTATGCTGTTAACAGAGTTTGTCAGTATCTTCAGGCTCCCAGAGATACTCATTGGGCTGCTGTTAAACGCATTTTCGTTATGTTCAGTTCACTCTGACTTTTGGTATGCATATTCGGCCGAGTTCCTCTCGGGTCCTTTCGGCCTTCTCTGATGCAGATTGGGCTGGTAGCCCAGATGACAGGCGATCCACGGGGGGTTATGCAGTATTCTTTGGCTCTAATTTGATCGCCTGGAGTGCTCGGAAACAGGCTACTGTGTCACGTAGCAGTACTGAAGCTGAGTACAAGGCTGTGGCTAATGCTACTGCAGAGATTATTTGGGTGCAGTCTTTGCTTCAGGAGTTGTGTTTGTCTCAACCACAGCCTCCTATTCTTTGGTGTGATAACATCGGTGCTACATACCTTTCTGCAAATCCAGTATTTCATGCCCGAACGAAACACATTGAAGTTGACTATCACTTTGTACGGGAACGTATATCACAGAAGCAACTCCAGATCAAGTTTATCTCATCTAAGGATCAACTTGCAGACATCTTCACTAAGCCTTTACCACTGCCGCAGTTTGAGGCTTGTAGGCGCAATCTTACCCTTCTCAGTTCTTTAGAAAATGGCTAAGATTGAGGGAGGGTGTTAGACTATGTATAACTTCTGTACCTATGTACGTATTGTAACACAACCATTATATATAATGAGATAAGCCACCCCTAAAGGGTTGTGCTAGTTCCCAAAACTTATTGTCTTACAGTCCTCGCACAAAACAGACTGTAACTGACGCAAAGGAAAATTTCAGGTACCTGGTGTTTAGCAAATGTGTGAAATTCTTCGTCGGCAAAATCAATGGTGCTAGATTAACTAATTATTATACAGCGAGCAGAACGTATGTGTCCATCCATGCCAATGAGCCAGTATAATAAACCAGAGTACGATAGATATAATAGACACATGGAATCAAAACCATACAACTCTCCTATATGTGTCTCCCGTGACCCTGATGATCAGGGTTACGCCAGCTCGTAGCGCTGTCATGCCAGATATATTCCTTTGTCCGATGCTATGCTATGTACGCTTATAAAGCCACCAAATATTTATATGCACACCGCAGACAACATGCATATTAAGAGTACTCTTCTTGGAAACTAAAGGAAAGCCTCCTGGCCCAGCTCTCAGGTTTTTGTTCATTAGCGAACAGATTAAGCTCCAATGATGGATGTTACACACGTAACATGCCAGTACAATAATGGTTGCGCATAAGTTTTCAAAATTACTACGGCAAGAGTCAAACTAATTAGCTCGATTGATAATGGCATGCATGCACTTGCACACTACAACCGGCCTATAAATACCACCTCAAACAACCAAAGAAAACCATCCCAAGCTAGCAAAGCCTACAAGCTTAGCCACAGAACAGTAAGATCGATCAGTAGCAATGGCGCCCTCCAAGCTCGCCCTTTTCCTCGCCCTGAACCTGGCCCTCCTTGCCGCGGCGCATGGCTGCGAGCCCTACTGCCCACCAGTCGTACCTACCCCACCGATCCTCCCACCGTCTGTGCCGTCGACTGGCGGGGGCAGCTGCTCGATCAACACGCTGAAGCTGGGCGTGTGCGCCAATGTGCTGAACCTGCTGAAGCTCAAGATCGGCGTGCCGGCAAATGAGGAGTGTTGCCCGCTCCTGGCTGGGCTCGCTGACCTCGACGCGGCCGTGTGCCTCTGCACCGCCATCAACGCTAACATCCTTGGCATCAAGCTGAATGTCCCCATCGACATCGTCCTCCTCCTCAACCAGTGCGGCAAGAAGTGCCCCTCCGACTTCACGTGCCCCATCTGATCCATCCAACCATCGATGAATGTTATACATGCATAATCGTTGCATTCGTAACTAGTTTGCATGCCATACGTACACACCAGACGTATATTTTCTATGTTTCAGTTCATGTACTATATGTCAGGCGTTTGCATGGGCTCCCTCGCTCGTGCATGCATGCTTGATAAGCTTGTGATTTATCAACGATCAGTGTATCCCGTTATGGTATCTAAATGCATGATTCATGTATTTGTAAAGGGAAAGTAGTGGCTGCACCCACTCTCGGTGCACCCACGATGCACCCACGCAAGAAAACATATCAAAACATTTCGAAAAAAATCTAAAACTTCGTGGAAATGATAATCAACAAATGTCATGAGGGCTTGCAAAGTTTGGTGGTCAAATAACATTCGAGAAGTGCCCTACAAAAAAGACAAAATTGCAAAATCTGCTCAAACAGTGCACGTACATTTTGACTAATTTTCAGTGATTTTGTCTTTTTTGTAGAGAGCTCCTCGGATGTTATTTGACCACCAAATTTTGTAAGCCCCCATAACATTTGTTGATGATCATTTCCACGAAGTTTCAAATTTTTTCGAAATGTTTTGATATGTTTTCTTGCGTGGGTGCACCGTGGGTGCACCGAGAGTGGGTGTAGAAGAATCACTCTCATTTGTAAAAGGATATACAAACTTGTCTCGGCAGTACATGAAGTTAATTTGTTCATATGTTTACTAACCTTTCAATGAAAGTTTTATGAAGTTTTGTGTGGATGAAGTTTTCAAGATCTAGGGGAGATACTGATATGAGACGAATAAGAAGTGGCAAAAGTCTAAGCTTGGGAATGCCCAAGGCATCCCAAAAGTATTCAAGAAGTCTCAAGCGTCTAATTTTTATTTGTTCACATGATATTTGTTATTCTTGGAGCGTTCTTTGCATTATTGTTTGCTTTGCTTGTTGGTATTTTACAATCATCATATCATGATCACATTTCATAGGAGAGACGCACATTGGCCATGAATTTATAGAATGCTCTATGCATTTAACTTATATCTTTTGAGTTGTGGTATTTATAGAATTGTTCATTGCTTCAGTTATACATGTTAGAGTATTGCCAAAAAACATGCTTTTATAGAAAGGATAATAACTATTGCTTAACTTATACTCACTCCGTTCCAAAATATGTGACTCAACTTTGTACAAAAGTTAGTATAAAGTCGAGTCACTTATTTTAGGAAGGAGTGAGTACCTTTCTAGGCAGTTGGATAGCAATTGGTTGTTTTCTTGGATTTATATATGAGAACTAAAATATAGGTATATTTGGGGGGAGTATAAGGTGGGGATCCCCACACTGGAGAGGGGATCAAACATCGATCAAGGCACGGCATGGCGGCAACTACCTCTTATCTTAGAACCCTAGTTCCTCTCGTCCCTTCCCCTCTCAGATTCGGCACTGATGTGCTTATAAGGAGTGAATCTTGTAAACCTAGCTACCTTAATCCAATGAGACTCATGTCATGCTAATAGCTTGTCCCAGAAGGATCGCCGTGCAGCAGCTCCCTGGCCGCCTGCACCCTCTCTGTGCCCTGCCGCTAGCCACACAAGCCCCACGCCTACCTACTTCTCTTATTGCTCGGTGCACACAAACTGCTCAAAAAAAATACCCAGCAGGATTACAATGGGAAGGAAGAAGTTTCCACGTTGGCGATGACTAGTCAAAACCACACCAAGTGAGCATGAAACCTCTTTTGTTGAGTCAAGGGACTAAAGTAATCCGGTTTTACAATTTGGGGTACTAAGATTTGCTAGTTTTGAAGTTGAGGAATCATCTCTATACTTTTAAGAGAGTTTAGAGACACAAGATATACTTTTCTAAAGGAAACAAGCAGTGACGGGTGACGGCGGCAGGAGTGAAGTTTCAGCTTGAGCTGGCCCAAGGAGCAATCATGGGGGCTCTTTATTCAAAATAACTTTGTACAGTCAATTTTAGCGCGGAGGTTATACCTGAAATGAGATGGGAACGCGGATGCTTAAGTGTTGATCCATAGACTTCAATTCTTAATTTGTTTACACGCCCTTGGTCGCGTTAATGTAAGCAAGCACTACTAGGGAAAACCCTAGTAGTAGCGCGGGTTTTGAGGCTATCAGCAGCACGGGCAGCTGCGCTACCAATAAGGCGATACAGCTAACTGTTAGTAGTAGCGCGGTTTGCACCAACACTACTACTATTGACTATATCAGTAGCGCTTTTCCAGAACACACTACTATTAGTTAGTTGTAGCGCTTTCCTAACCCCGCGCTACTGCTATGTGTTTCACCATTTCCCCCCGCTTCCTACCCAGGTTCCTGTTGGGGAACGTAGTAATTTCAAAATTTTCCTACGCACACGCAAGATCATGGTGATGCATAGCAACGAGAGGGGAGAGTGTTGCCTACGTACCCTCATAGACCAGAAGCGGAAGCGCTATCACAACGCGGTTGATGTAGTCGCACGTCTTCACGGCCCGACCGATCAAGCACCGAAACTATGACACCTCCGAGTTCTAGCACACGTTCAGCTCGATGACGATCCCCAGACTCCGATCCAGCAAAGTGTCGGGGAAGAGTTCCGTCAACACGACGGCGTGGTGACGATCTTGATGTTCTACCATCGCAGGGCTTCGCCTAAGCACCGCTACAATATTATCGAGGATTATGGTGGAGGGGGCACCGCACACGGCTAAGAGAACGATCACGAAGATCAACTTGTGTGTCTAGAGGTGCCCCCTGCCCCTGTATATAAAGGAGCAAGGGGGAGAGGCCGGCCGGCCCTTGGGGCGTGCCAAGGAGGGGGGAGTCCTCCTAGTAGGAGTAGGACTCCCCTTTCCTAGTCCAACTAGGAAGAGAGATGGGGGAAGGAAAGAGAGGGAGAGGGAAAGAGGGGCCGCGCCCCCTCCCCTAGTCCAATTCGTACTCCCCATGGGAGGGGGCGCGCCACCTCCTGGGCTGCTGCCCTCTCTCTCCCCTCAGGCCCACTAAGGCCCAATACTTCCCCGGGGGGTTCCGGTAACCCTTCCGATACTCCGGTTTTCTCCGAAATCACCCGAAACACTCCCGGTGTCCGAATATAGCCGTCCAATATATCGATCTTTATGTCTCGACCATTTCGAGACTCCTCGTCATGTCCGTGATCATATCCGGGAGTCCGAACAACCTTCGATACATCAAAATATGTAAACTCATAATGAAACTGTCATCGTAACGTTAAGCGTGGGGACCCTACGGGTTCGAGAACAATGTAGACATGACCGAGACACGTCTCCGGTCAATAACCAATAGCGGAACCTGGATGCTCATATTGGCTCCTACATATTCTACGAAGATCTTTATCGGTCAGACCGCATAACAACATACGTTGTTCCCTTTGTCATCGGTATGTTACTTGCCCGAGATTCGATCGTCGGTATCTCAATACCTAGTTCAATATCATTATCGGCAATCTCTTTACTCGTTCCGTAATACATCATCTCGCAACTAACTCATTAGTTGCATTGCTTGCAAGGCTTAATTGATGTGCATTACTGAGAGGGCCCAGAGATACCTCTCCGACAATTGGAGTGACAAATCCTAATCTCGAAATACGTCAACCTAACATATATCTTTGGAGACACCTGTAGAGCACCTTTATAATCACCCAGTTACGTTGTGACGTTTGGTGGCACACAAAGTGTTCCTCCGGCAAACGGGAGTTGCATAATCTCATAGTCACAGGAACATGTATAAGTCATGAAAAAAGCAATAGCAACATACTAAACGATCGGGTGCTAAGCTAATGGAATGGGTCATGTCAATCACATCATTCTCCTAATGATGTGATCCCGTTAATCAAATGACAACACATGTCTATGGTTAGGAAACATAACCATCTTTGATTAACGAGCTAGTCAAGTAGAGGCATACTAGTGACGTTTAGTTTGTCTATGTATTCACACAAGTATTATGTTTCCGGTTAATACAGTTCTAGCATGAATAATAAACATTTATCATGATATAAGGAAATAAATAATAAATTTATTATAGCATCTACGGCATATTTCCTTCAGTCTCCCACTTGCACTAGAGTGAATAATCTAGATTACACAGTAATGATTCTAACACCCATGGAGCCTTGGTGCTGATCATGTTTTGCTCGTGGAAGAGGCTTAGTCAACGGGTCTGCTACATTCAAATCCATATGTATCTTGCAAATCTCTATGTCTCCCACCTGGACTAGATCCCGGATGGAATTGAAGCGTCTCTTGATGTGCTTGGTTCTCTTATGAAATCTGGATTCCTTTGCCAAGGCAATTGCACCAGTATTGTCACAAAATATTTTCGTTGGACCCGATGCACTAGGTATGACACCTAGATCGGATATGAACTCCTTCATCCAGACTCCTTCGTTTGCTGCTTCCGAAGCAGCTATGTACTCTGCTTCACATGTAGATCCCGCCACGACGCTTTGTTTAGAACTGCACCAACTGACAGCTCCACCATTTAATGTAAATACGTATCCGGTTTGCGATTTAGAATCATCTGAATCAGTGTCAAAGCTTGCATCAACGTAACCATTTACGATGAGCTCTTTGTCACCTCCATATACGAGAAACATATCCTTAGTCCTTTCCAGGTATTTCAGGATGTTCTTGACCGCTGTCCAGTGATCCACTCCTGGATTACTTTGGTACCTCCCTGCTAGACTTATAGCAAGACACACATCATGTCTGGTACACAACACTGCATACATTATAGAGCCTATGGCTGAAGCATAGGGAACATCTTTCATTTTCTCTCTATCTTCTGCAGTGGTCGGGCATTGAGTTTTACTCAACTTCACACCTTGTAACACAGGCAAGAATCCTTTCTTTGCTTGATCCATTTTGAACTTCTTCAAAACTTTGTCAAGGTATGTGCTTTGTGAAAGTCCAATTAAGCGTCTTGATCTATCTCTATAGATCTTAATGCCCAATATGTAAGCAGCTTCACCGAGGTCTTTCATTGAAAAATTCTTATTCAAGTATCCCTTTATGCTATCCAGAAATTCTATATCATTTCCGATTAGTAATATGTCATCCACATATAATATCAGAAATGCTATAGAGCTCCCACTCACTTTCTTGTAAATACAGGCTTCTCCAAAAGTCTGTACAAAACAAATGCTTTGATCACACTATCAAAGCATTTATTCCAACTCCGAGAGGATTGCACCAGTCCATAAATGGATCGCTAGAGCTTGCACACTTTGTTAGTTCCCTTTGGATCGACAAAACCTTCCGGCTGCATCATATACAACTCTTCTTCCAGAAATCCATTAAGGAATGCAGTTTTGACATCCATCTGCCAAATTTCATAATCATAAAATGCGGCAATTGCTAACATGATTCGGACAGACTTAAGCATCGCTACGGGTGAGAAGGTCTCATCGTAGTCAATCCCTTGAACTTGTCGAAAACCTTTTGCGACAAGTCGAGCTTTGTAGACAGTAACATTACCATCAGAGTCAGTCTTCTTCTTGAAGATCCATTTATTCTCAATTGCTTGCCTATCATTGGGAAAGTCAACCAAAGTCCACACTTTGTTCTAATACATGGATCCCATCTCAGATTTCATGGCTTCAAGCCATTTTGCGGAATCTGGGCTCACCATCACTTCTTCATAGTTTGCAGGTTCATCATGATCTAGTAGCATGATTTCCAGAACAGGATTACCGTACCACTCTGATACGGATCTTACTCTGGTTGATCTACGAGGTTCAGTAGTAACTTGTTCTGAAGTTTCATGATCATCATCATTAACTTCCTCACTAATTGGTGCAGGTGTCACAGAAACCGGTTTCTGTGATGTACTACTTTCCAATAAGGGAGCAGGTACAGTTACCTCATCAAGTTCTACTTTCCTCCCACTCACTTCTTTCGAGTGAAACTCTTTCTCTAGAAAGGATCCATTCTTAGCAACAAATGTCTTGCCTTCGGATCTGTGATAGAAGGTGTACCCAACTGTCTCCTTTGGGTATCCTATGAAGACACATTTCTCCGATTTGGGTTCGAGCTTATCAGGTTGAAGTGTTTTCACATAAGCATCGCAGCCCCAAACTTTTAGAAACGACAATTTTGGTTTCTTGCCAAACCACAGTTCATAAGGCGTCGTCTCAATGGATTTTGATGGTGCCCTATTTAACGTGAATGCGGCCGTCTCTAAAGCATAACCCCAAAACGATAGCGGTAAATCTGTAAGAGACATCATAGATCGTACCATATCAAGTAAAGTACGATTACGACGTTCGGACACACCATTATGTTGTGGTGTTCCGGGTGGCATGAGTTGCAAAACTATTCCGCATTGTTTCAAATGTAGACCAAACTCGTAACTCAAATATTCTCCTCCACGATCAGATCGTAGAAACTTTATTTTCTTGTTACGATGATTTTCAACTTCACTCTGAAATTCTTTGAAATTTTCAAATGTTTCAGACTTATGTTTCATTAAGTAGATATACCCATATCTGCTTAAGTCATCTATGAAGGTGAGAAAATAACGATATCCGCCACGAGCCTCAATATTCATCGGACCACATACATCTGTATGTATGATTTCCAACAAATCTGTTGCTCTCTCCATAGTGCCGGAGAACGGTGTTTTAGTCATCTTGCCCATGAGGCACGGTTCGCAAGTACCAAGTGATTCATAATCAAGTGGTTCCAAAAGCCCATCAGTATGGAGTTTTTTCATGCGCTTTATACCGATATGACCTAAACGGCAGTGCCACAAATAAGTTGCACTATCATTATCAACTCTGCATATTTTAGCTTCAACATTATGAATATGTGTGTTACTACTATCGAGATTCATCAAAAATAGACCACTCTTCAAAGGTGCATGACCATAAAAGATATTACTCATATAAATAGAACAACCATTATTTTTTGATTTAAATGAATAACCGTCTCGCATTAAACAAGATCCAGATATAATGTTCATGCTCAACGCTGGCACCAAATAACAATTATGTAGGTCTAATATTAATCCCGAAGGTAGATGTAGAGGTAGCGTGCCGACCGCGATCACATCGACTTTGGAACCGTTTCCCACGCGCATCGTCACCTCGTCCTTTGCCAGTGTTCGCTTAATCCGTAGTCCCTGTTTCGAGTTGCAAATATTAGCAACAGAACCAGTATCAAATACCCAGGTGCTACTGCAAGCTCTAGTAAGGTACACATCAATAACATGTATATCACATAGACCTTTGTTCTCCTTGCCATCCTTCTTATCCGCCAAATACTTGGGGCAGTTCCGCTTCCAGTAACCAGTCTGCTTGCAGTAGAAGCACTCAGTTTCAGGCTTAGGTCCAGACTTGGGTTTCTTCTCTTGAGCAGCAACTTGCTTGCTGATCTTCTTGAAGTTCCCCTTCTTATTCCCTTTGCCCTTTTTCTTGAAACTAGTGGTCTTGTTAACCATCAACACTTGATGCTCCTTTTTGATTTCTACCTCTGCAGCTTTCAGCATTGCAAAGAGCTCGGGAATAGTCTTATTCATCCCTTGCATATTATAGTTCATCACGAAGCTCTTGTAGCTTGGTGGCAGTGATTGGAGAATTCTGTCAATGACGCAATCATCTGGAAGATTAACTCCCATCTGAGTCAAGTGATTATTATACCCAGACATTTTGAGTATATGCTCACTGACAGAACTGTTTTCCTCCATCTTGCAGCTATAGAACTTATTGGAGACTTCATATCTCTCAATCCGGGCATTTGCTTGAAATATTAACTTCAACTCCTGGAACATCTCATATGCTCCATGACGTTCAAAACGTCGTTGAAGTCCCGATTCTAAGCCGTAAAGCATGGCACACTGAACTATCGAGTAGTCATCAGCTTTGCTCTGCCAGACGCTCTTAACGTCGTCAGTTGCATTAGCAGCAGGCCTGGCACCCAGCGGTGCTTCCAGGACATAATTCTTCTATGGAGCAATGAGGATAATCCTCAAGTTACGGACCCAGTCCGTGTAATTGCTACCATCATCTTTCAACTTTGCTTTCTCAAGGAACGCATTAAAATTCAACGGAACAACAGCACGGGCCATCTATCTACAATCAAACATACATAAGCAAGATACTATCAGGTACTAAGTTCATGATAAATTTAAGTTCAATTAATCATATTGCTTAAGAACTCCCACTTAGATAGACATCCCTCTATTCTTCTAAGTGATCACATGATCCAAATCAACTAAACCATAACCGATCATCACGTGAAATGGAGTAGTTTTCAATGGTGAACATCACTATGTTGATCATATCTACTATATGACTCACGCTCGATCTTTCGATCTCAGTGTTCCGAGGCCATATCTGCATATGCTAGGCTCGTCAAGTTTAACCTGAGTATTCTGCGTGTGCAAAACTGGCTTGCACCCATTGTAGATGGACGTAGAGCTTATCACACCCGATCATCACGTGGTGTCTGGGCACGACGAACTTTGGCAACGGTGCATACTCAGGGAGAACACTTTTATCTTGATAATTTAGTGAGAGATCATCTTATAATGCTACCGTCAATCAAAGCAAGATAAGATGCATAAAAGATAAACATCACATGCAATCAATATAAGTGATATGATATGGCCATCATCATCTTGTGCTTGTGATCTCCATCTCCGAAGCACCGTCATGATCACCATCGTCACCGGCGCGACACCTTGATCTCCATCGTAGCACCGTTGTCGTCTCGCCAATCTTATGCTTCCACGACTATCGCTACCGCTTAGTGATAAAGTAAAGCATTACAGCGCGATTGCATTGCATACAATAAAACGACAACCATATGGCTCCTGCCAGTTGCCGATAACTCGGTTACAAAACATGATCATCTCATACAATAAAATTTAGCATCATGTCTTGACCATATCACATCACAACATGCCCTGCAAAAACAAGTTAGACGTCCTCTACTTTGTTGTTGCAAGTTTTACGTGGCTGCAACGGGCTTAAGCAAGAACCAATCTTACCTACGCATCAAAACCACAACGATAGTTTGTCAAGTTGGTGCTGTTTTAACCTTCGCAAGGACCGGGCGTAGCCACACTCGGTTCAACTAAAGTTGGAAAAGCTGTCACCCACAAGCCACCTATGTGCAAAGCACGTCGGGAGAACCGGTCTCGCGTAAGCGTACGCGTAATGTCGGTCCGGGCCGCTTCATCCAACAATACGCCAAACCAAAGTATGACATGCTGGTAAGCAGTATGACTTATATCGCCCACAACTCACTTGTGTTCTACTCGTGCATATAACATCAACACATAAAACCAGGCTCGGATGCCACTGTTGGGGAACGTAGTAATTTCAAAAAATTTCCTACGCATACGCAAGATCATGGTGATGCATAGCAACGAGAGGGGAGAGTGTGATCTACGTACCCTTGTAGATCGACAACGGAAGCGTTTGGTTGATGTAGTCGTACGTCTCCACGGCCCGACCGATCAAGCACCGAAACTACGGCACCTCCGAGTTCTAGCACACGTTCAGCTCGACGACGATCCCCAGACTCCGATCCAACAAAGTGTCGGGGAAGAGTTCCGTCAGCACGACGGCGTGGTGACGATCTTGATGTACTACTGTCGCAGGGCTTCGCCTAAGCACTGCGGCAATATTATCGAGGACTATGGTGGCAGGGGGCGCCGCACACGGCTAAGAATATGATCACGTGGATCAACTTGTGTTCCTCTGGGGTGCCCCTGCCT
>NC_057812.1:679326648-679336529 GCF_018294505.1 Triticum aestivum | reverse complement strand
AGGATTCGCGGAGGGGGGAAAAGAGAAAGGGGGGGGCCCTCTCCTTGTCCTATTCGGACCAAGGGAGGGGAGGGGCGCGCGGCTCTTCTTAGGCTGCCTCTTCTCTTTTCCACTAAGGCCCACTAAGGCCCATATAGCTCCCGGGGGGTTCCGGTAACCTCCCGGTACTCCGGTAAAATCCCAACTTCACCCGGAACACTTCCGATATCCAAACATAGGCTTCCAATATATCAATCTTTATGTCTCGACCATTTCGAGACTCCTCGTCATGTCCGTGATCACATCCGGGACTCCGAACAACCTTCAGTACATCAAAACGTATAAACTCATAATATAACTGTCATCGAAACCTTAAGCGTGCGGACCCTACGGGTTCGAGAACAATGTAGACATGACAAAGACACATCTCCGGTCAATAACCAATAGCGGGACCTGGATGCCCATATTGGCTCCCACATATTCTATGAAGATCTTTATCGGTCAGACCACATAACAACATACGTTGTTCCCTTTGTCATCGGTATGTTACTTGCCCGAGATTCGATCGTCGGTATCCAATACCTAGTTCAATCTCATTACCGGCAAGTCTCTTTACTCGTTCCGTAATACATCATCTCGTAACTAACTCATTAGCTACAATGCTTGCAAGGCTTAAGTGATGTGCATTACCGAGAGGGCCCAGAGATACCTCTCCGACGATCGAGTGACAAATTCTAATCTTGAAATACGTCAACCCAACATGTACCTTTGGAGACACCTGTAGAGCACCTTTATAATCACCCAGTTACGTTGTGACATTTGGTAGCACACAAAGTGTTCCTCCAGCACACGGGAGTTACATAATGTCATAGTCATAGGAACATGTATAAGTCATGAAGAAAGCAATTGCAACATACTAAACGATCGGGTGCTAAGCTAATGGAATGGGTCATGTCAATCAGATCATTCAACTAATGATGTGATCCTGTTAATCAAATGACAACCCTTTGTCCATGGTTAGTAAACATAACCATCTTTGATTAACGAGCTAGTCAAGTAGAGGCATACTAGTGACACTCTGTTTGTCTATGTATTCACAATGTATTATGTTTCCGGTTAATACAATTCTAGCATGAATAATAAACCTTTATCATGATATAAGGAAATAAATAATAACTTTATTATTGCCTCTAGGGCATATTTCCTTCATTTAGTTCCCACACTTTAGTGCCGGTTACCGAACCGGCACTAAAGGGCCTTATGAACCGGTGCTATTGCCCGGTTCTGCACTAGTGTGGTAGTGGAGAGTGGTAGTCCTGCTCTAAGCGGTACTACCGTCCTGCCACTGTCACTGCTACTTCCGCCTATTTTATTGCCTCTAGACTCGTTTTCCTCTCTGCGGCTGTAAGGGGCGGTGGTACCGCTTCTCCCCTTTATACTACAACCTCAGCGTACCCGCTGGGGCGAGCGGTAGTACTGCTTCGGCGGCACTGCCGCCTCGAGATGCTTCTTTTGAGCAATATACTCCAGGTACTTCCGCCCGAGAAGTAGTACCGCTCCCTGGAGTGGTAGTACCACTTGTGTGCGTCCAGCGCACATCACAGTTGGATTTGGGGAGGCCTACAAAAGGGGGTCTTCATCCCCAATGGTTCTTATCCTTTAAGCTTGTGTTCTTACCCCATTATTGACCTTCTTCGAGCTTGCTAACTCTCAATCCCTCCAATGATTTTTGCTAGTTCTTGAGGGGAAATAGAGAGGAGACTAGATCAACATTTCCTGTTCTATGTGCGGGGAACCCCTTGGATCTAGATCTTGGAGTTCTTGGTGTTCTCCTTCTTGTTCTTCCTCTGATATTCCTCCATAGCTTTCGTTGCTTTGGTGGGATTTGAGAGTGAGGGACTTGGGCACTCCGTGTGCCCTTGCCATTGCGTTAATTGCATTGGTTTGAGTTCTCCATGGTGATACGTGGAAGTGAAAAGTTGAGAAGCGTATTACTCTTGGGTGCTTGGTATCCTAGAGATTGTTCCTCTTGGACGGTTGGTGGTGTCTCGGAGCTCAATCATTGTGGTATAAAGCTTCGAGCTTGCGTCGGGGTCTCCAATTAGATTGTGGAGATTGCCCGGAGCAATCTGTGCGGGTTCCAGCGACCGCCCCCAAGGGTTGCCAAAGTGTATGGGCACTGGTGACCGCACCAAGGGTTGCCATTTGTACGGGTTCGGTGACCGCCCTCAAGGGTCCCTTAGTGGAATCACAACATCTTGCATTGTGGGAGGGCGAGAGGAAATTACAGTGGCCCTAGTGTCTTCCTGGGGAGCATTGTGCCTCCACACCGCTCCAAACAAAGATTAGCATCTGCAAGGGTGTGAACTTCGGGATACATCATCGTCTCTGCATGCCCCGGTTATCTCTTACATGAGCACTTTACTTATGCACTTTACTTTGTGATAGCCATAATGTTTCATGTTATATATCTTGCTATCACTTAGTTGTTTATCTTCCATATTATAAGTTGTTGGTGCACATAGGTGAGCCTAATTGTTTTAGGTTTTGTGCTTGATAAATTAAACGCTAGTTTTATTCCGCATTTGTTCAAGTCTAAACCGTAATTATTTTAAAGCATCTATTCACCCCCTAGGCGACATCCACGATCTTTCACCCCTGCACCCTCTCTGTGCCCTGCCGCTAGCCACACAAGCCCCAGGCCTACCTTCTTCTTTTATTGCTCGACGCGCACCAACTGCCAAAAAAAATACCCAGCTGGGTTACAATGGGAAGGAAGACGATTTCCACGTTGGCGATGACTAGTCAAAACCACGCCAAGTGAGCATGAAACCTCTTTTGTTGAGACAAGGGACTAAAGTAATCCCGTATTAGAATTTGGGGTACTAAGATTTGTTAGTTTGAAGTTGAGGGATCATTTCTATACTTTCAAGACAGTCCAGAGACACAAGATATACTTTTCTAAAAGAAACAAGGAGTGACGGGTGACCGTGGCAGGAGTGAAGTTTCAGCCCAAGCTGGCCCTAGGAGCAAACAGGGGGGCTCTTTATTCACAATAACTTTGTAATTCAATTTTAGCGTGTAGGTTATACCTGAAATGCGATGGGAACGCGGATGCTTAAGTGTTGATCCATAGAGTTCAATTCTTAATTTGTTTACACGCCCTTGTTCACATGAATGCGAGCAAGCTATAATGGTGTTCTCTCGACCAAAAGAAAACCATAATGTAACTATTTTGTTTAACTCAATCAAATGGGCTCTATCTTGCACCATAGCGTTTAAGTAGTATTGAAATTAGGACCGCCTATATGTCAGGTATCAAGGGAAAAAAATCTGCATCAGTCAATTTTCCATGCCGTTGGATGGCATGATCATGCCGCCACCTGTTAACCTTCTTCCCCTCACATCTTCCTCCCCTGTGCGACGGTTCCTCCTCCTCCTCCCACGTGATCTACCCTGCCCTAATTGGCAGCCTCCTTCCGGCCGGAGGAGGTGCCGCACACCGCCTCGCCAACCCGCCATCCCCTCAACCGCCATGCTGGCCACCTCCCTCCATCGCGCAATCTGTAGTAAACTCCGACGCCCCCCACACCTCCACCCTCAACCTGCATCAGTCAAGTTTTGTACTCGCCCCTGCTTGTCCTCGTCATTGTCACCTCTCACATCGTCCTTGCCTTCGTCCTCGCACAAAACAGACTGTAACTGACGCAAAGGAAAATTTCAGGTACCTGGTGTTTAGCAAATGTGTGAAATTCTTCGTCGGCAAAATCAATGGTGCTAGATTAACTAATTATTATACAGCGAGCAGAACGTATGTGTCCATCCATGCCAATGAGCCAGTATAATAAACCAGAGTACGATAGATATAATAGACACATGGAATCAAAACCATACAACTCTCCTATATGTGTCTCCCGTGACCCTGATGATCAGGGTTACGCCAGCTCGTAGCGCTGTCATGCCAGATATATTCCTTTGTCCGATGCTATGCTATGTACGCTTATAAAGCCACCAAATATTTATATGCACACCGCAGACAACATGCATATTAAGAGTACTCTTCTTGGAAACTAAAGGAAAGCCTCCTGGCCCAGCTCTCAGGTTTTTGTTCATTAGCGAACAGATTAAGCTCCAATGATGGATGTTACACACGTAACATGCCAGTACAATAATGGTTGCGCATAAGTTTTCAAAATTACTACGGCAAGAGTCAAACTAATTAGCTCGATTGATAATGGCATGCATGCACTTGCACACTACAACCGGCCTATAAATACCACCTCAAACAACCAAAGAAAACCATCCCAAGCTAGCAAAGCCTACAAGCTTAGCCACAGAACAGTAAGATCGATCAGTAGCAATGGCGCCCTCCAAGCTCGCCCTTTTCCTCGCCCTGAACCTGGCCCTCCTTGCCGCGGCGCATGGCTGCGAGCCCTACTGCCCACCAGTCGTACCTACCCCACCGATCCTCCCACCGTCTGTGCCGTCGACTGGCGGGGGCAGCTGCTCGATCAACACGCTGAAGCTGGGCGTGTGCGCCAATGTGCTGAACCTGCTGAAGCTCAAGATCGGCGTGCCGGCAAATGAGGAGTGTTGCCCGCTCCTGGCTGGGCTCGCTGACCTCGACGCGGCCGTGTGCCTCTGCACCGCCATCAACGCTAACATCCTTGGCATCAAGCTGAATGTCCCCATCGACATCGTCCTCCTCCTCAACCAGTGCGGCAAGAAGTGCCCCTCCGACTTCACGTGCCCCATCTGATCCATCCAACCATCGATGAATGTTATACATGCATAATCGTTGCATTCGTAACTAGTTTGCATGCCATACGTACACACCAGACGTATATTTTCTATGTTTCAGTTCATGTACTATATGTCAGGCGTTTGCATGGGCTCCCTCGCTCGTGCATGCATGCTTGATAAGCTTGTGATTTATCAACGATCAGTGTATCCCGTTATGGTATCTAAATGCATGATTCATGTATTTGTAAAGGGAAAGTAGTGGCTGCACCCACTCTCGGTGCACCCACGATGCACCCACGCAAGAAAACATATCAAAACATTTCGAAAAAAAATCTAAAACTTCGTGGAAATGATAATCAACAAATGTCATGAGGGCTTGCAAAGTTTGGTGGTCAAATAGCATTCGAGAAGTGCTCTACAAAAAAGACAAAATTGCAAAATCTGCTCAAACAGTGCACGTACATTTTGACTAATTTTCAGTGATTTTGTCTTTTTTGTAGAGAGCTCCTCGGATGTTATTTGACCACCAAATTTTGTAAGCCCCCATAACATTTGTTGATGATCATTTCTACGAAGTTTTAAATTTTTTCGAAATGTTTTGATATGTTTTCTTGCGTGGGTGTACCGTGGGTGCACCGAGAGTGGGTGTAGAAGAATCACTCTCATTTGTAAAAGGATATACAAACTTGTCTCGGCAGTACATGAAGTTAATTTGTTCATATGTTTACTAACCCTTCAATGAAAGTTTTATGAAGTTTTGTGTGGATGAAGTTTTCAAGATCTAGGGGAGATACTGATATGAGACGAATAAGAAGTGGCAAAAGTCTAAGCTTGGGAATGCCCAAGGCATCCCAAAAGTATTCAAGAAGTCTCAAGCGTCTAATTTTTATTTGTTCACATGATATTTGTTATTCTTGGAGCGTTCTTTGCATTATTGTTTGCTTTGCTTGTTGGTATTTTACAATCATCATATCATGATCACATTTCATAGGGAGAGACGCACATTGGCCATGAATTTATAGAATGCTCTATGCATTTAACTTATATCTTTTGAGTTGTGGTATTTATAGAATTGTTCATTTCAGTTATACATGTTAGAGTATTGCCAAAAAACATGCTTTTATAGAAAGGATAATAACTATTGCTTAACTTATATTCACTCCGTTCCAAAATATGTGACTCAACTTTGTACAAAGGTTAGTATAAAGTCGAGTCACTTATTTTAGGAAGGAGTGAGTACCTTTCTAGGCAGTTGGATAGCAATTGGTTGTTTTCTTGGATTTATATATGAGAACTAAAATATAGGTATATTTGGGGGGAGTATAAGGTGGGGATCCCCACACTGGAGAGGGGATCAAACATCGATCAAGGCATGGCATGGCGGCAACTACCTCTTATCTTAGAACCCTAGTTCCTCTCGTCCCTTCCCCTCTCAGATTCGGCACTGATGTGCTTATAAGGAGTGAATCTTGTAAACCTAGCTACCATAATCCAATGAGACTCATGTCATGCTAATAGCTCGTCCCACAAGGATCGCCGTGCAGCAGCTCCCTGGCCGCCTGCACCCTCTCTGTGCCCTGCCGCTAGCCACACAAGCCCCACGCCTACCTACTTCTCTTATTGCTCGGTGCACACAAACTGCTCAAAAAAAATACCCAGCAGGATTACAATGGGAAGGAAGAAGTTTCCACGTTGGCGATGACTAGTCAAAACCACACCAAGTGAGCATGAAACCTCTTTTGTTGAGTCAAGGGACTAAAGTAATCCGGTTTTACAATTTGGGGTACTAAGATTTGCTAGTTTTGAAGTTGAGGAATCATCTCTATACTTTTAAGAGAGTTTAGAGACACAAGATATACTTTTCTAAAGGAAACAAGCAGTGACGGGTGACGGCGGCAGGAGTGAAGTTTCAGCTTGAGCTGGCCCAAGGAGCAATCATGGGGGCTCTTTATTCAAAATAACTTTGTACAGTCAATTTTAGCGCGGAGGTTATACCTGAAATGAGATGGGAACGCGGATGCTTAAGTGTTGATCCATAGACTTCAATTCTTAATTTGTTTACACACCCTTGGTCGCGTTAATGTAAGCAAGCACTACTAGGGAAAACCCTAGTAGTAGCGCGGGTTTTGAGGCTATCAGCAGCACGGGCAGCTGCGCTACCAATAAGGCGATACAGCTAACTGTTAGTAGTAGCGCGGTTTGCACCAACACTACTACTATTGACTATATCAGTAGCGCTTTTCCAGAACACGCTACTATTAGTTAGTTGTAGCGCTTTCCTAACCCCGCGCTACTGCTATGTGTTTCACCATTTCTCCCCGCTTCCTACCCAGGTTCCTGTTGCGGAACGTAATAATTTCAAAATTTTCCTACGCATACGCAAGATCATGGTGATGCATAGCAACGAGAGGGGAGAGTGTTGTCTACCTACCCTCGTAGACCAGAAGTGGAAGCGTTATCACAACGCCGTTGATGTAGTCGCACGTCTTCACGGCCCGACCGATCAAGCACCGAAACTACGACACCTCCGAGTTCTAGCACACGTTCAGCTCGATGACGATCCCCGGACTCCGATCCAGCAAAGTGTCGGGGAAGAGTTCCGTCAACACGACGGCGTGGTGACGATCTTGATGTTCTACCGTCGCAGGGCTTCGCCTAAGCACCACTACAATATTATCGAGGATTATGGTGGAGGGGGCACCGCACACGGCTAAGAGAACGATCACGAAGATCAACTTGTGTGTCTAGAGGTGCCCCCCAGCCCCTGTATATAAAGGAGCAAGGGGGAGAGGCCGGCCGGCCCTTGGGGCGTGCCAAGGAGGGGGGAGTCATCCTAGTAGGAGTAGGACTCCCCTTTCCTAGTCCAACTAGGAAGAGAGATGGGGGAAGGAAAGAGAGGGAGAGGGAAAGAGGGGCCGCGCCCCCCTCCCCTAGTCCAATTCGTACTCCCCATGGGAGGGGGCGCGCCACCTCCTGGGCTGCTTCCCTCTCTCTCCCCTCAGGCCCACTAAGGCCCAATACTTCCCCGGGGGGTTCCGGTAACCCTTCCGACACTCCGGGTTTCTCCGAAATCACCCGAAACACTCCCGGTGTCCGAATATAGCCGTCCAACATATCGATATTTATGTCTCGACCATTTCGAGACTCCTCGTCATGTCCGTGATCTTATCCGGGAGTCCGAACAACCTTCGGTACATCAAAATATATAAACTCATAATGAAACTGTCATCGGAACGTTAAGCGTGCGGACACTACGGGTTCGAGAACAATGTAGACATGACCAAGACACGTCTCCGGTCAATAACCAATAGCGGAACCTGGATGCTCATATTGGCTCCTACATATTCTACGAAGATCTTTATCGGTCAGACCGCATAACAACATACGTTGTTCCCTTTGTCATCGGTATGTTACTTGCCCGAGATTCGATCGTCGGTATCTCAATACCTAGTTCAATATCGTTATCGGCAAGTCTTCTCGTTCCGTAATACATCATCTCGCAACTAACTCATTAGTTGCATTGCTTGCAAGGCTTAATTGATGTGCATTACTGAGAGGGCCCAGAGATACCTCTTCGACAATTGGAGTGACAAATCCTAATCTCGAAATACGCCAACCGAACATGTACCTTTGGAGACACCTGTAGAGTACCTTTATAATCACCCAGTTACGTTGTGACGTTTGGTGGCACACAAAGTGTTCCTCCGGTAAACGGGAGTTGCATAATCTCATAGTCACAGGAACATGTATAAGTCATGAAGAAAGCAATAGCAACATACTAAACGATCGGGTGCTAAGCTAATGGAATGGGTCATGTCAATCACATCATTCTCCTAATGATGTGATCCCGTTAATCAAATGACAACACATGTCTATGGTTAGGAAACATAACCATCTTTGATTAACGAGCTAGTCAAGTAGAGGCATACTAGTGACGTTTAGTTTGTCTATGTATTCACACAAGTATTATGTTTCCAGTTAATACAGTTCTAGCATGAATAATAAACATTTATCATGATATAAGGAAATAAATAATAAATTTATTATTGCCTCTAGGGCATATTTCCTTCAGTCTCCCACTTGCACTAGAGTGAATAATCTAGATTACACAGTAATGATTCTAACACCCATGGAGCCTTGGTGCTGATCATGTTTTGCTCGTGGAAGAGGCTTAGTCAACGGGTCTGCTACATTCAGATCCGTATGTATCTTGCAAATCTCTATGTCTCCCACCTGGACTAGATCCCGGATGGAATTGAAGCGTCTCTTGATGTGCTTGGTTCTCTTGTGAAATCTGGATTCCTTTCCCAAGGCAATTGCACCCGTATTGTCACAAAATATTTTCATTGGACCCGATGCACTAGGTATGACACCTAGATCAGATATGAACTCCTTCATCCAGACTCCTTCGTTTGCTGCTTCTGAAGCAGCTATGTACTCTGCTTCACATGTAGATCCCGCCACGACGCTTTGTTTAGAACTGCACCAACTGACAGCTCCACCATTCAATGTAAATACGTATCCGGTTTGCGATTTAGAATCGTCCGGATCAGTGTCAAAGCTTGCATCAATGTAACCATTTACGATGAGCTCTTTGTCACCTCCATATACGAGAAACATATCCTTAGTCCTTTCCAGATATTTCAGGATGTTCTTGACCGCTGTCCAGTGATCCACTCCTGGATTACTTTGGTACCTCCCTGCTAGACTTATAGCAAGACACACATCATGTCTGGTACACAACATTGCATACATTATAGAGCCTATGGCTGAAGCATAGGGAACATCTTTCATTTTCTCTCTATCTTCTGCAGTGGTCGGGCATTGAGTTTTACTCAACTTCACACCTTGTAACACAGGCAAGAATCCTTTCTTTGCTTGATCCATTTTGAACTTCTTCAAAACTTTGTCAAGGTACACTGGTAGAAAAAGGGCCTATAGTCCCGGTTCCGGAACCGGGACTAAAGTGTCGGTACTAATACCTCCCCCCTTTAGTCCCGGTTCAATCCAGAACCGGGACTAAAGGCCCTCCACGTGGGCAGTTCACAGAGCCCAGTCAGGAGACCCTTTGGTCCCAGTTGGTGGCACCAACCGGGACCAATAGGCATCCACGCGTCAGCACTTTTGTGGCTGGGGTTTTTGTTTTTTTTTGAAAGGGG